>NW_018407582.1:348432-654525 GCF_002113885.1 Mizuhopecten yessoensis
TTAGGAGTGGGACGACTGGTTCGCCCGTTGTCAGTATAATGTGACCGGGTGGGGCGTCCTGCTGGGTGTCTTCGGCAGTATGTTTCAGTGAGGTAGCACTATAAAGTCGGCATCAGTTCCGCGCTATCACAAGGAGACAAACACGAACATATCGCAGCCTCCCAAAATACACACACATACACTACACGCATGCATCTTGCACACAGGGGAGGCCGTCCTTAAATGACCTTAGCTGTTAATAGGACGTTAAACAAAATCAAACAAACAAAACAAACAAACAAACAAACAAACTTCACATCAGGCCTCTCCAGATGTTTCTCCTTGCCAACTGGGTCCCTTCTTCAAGGGATTGGGAAGCCTTGCTTCCTCTGACCCAGTCGGTCAAGGAGTACGCACGCTGGTGGACTCATCAGGACAATGTTCTCCGAGGGGTTCCTTTGTCCAAGTCAGTTCCCACTATGACCCTGTACACGGATGTATCCATGACAGGGTGGGGAGCTTATCTCGACGANGCACTATCGCTGGTTATCGCACGGCCATTGCTAGTGTTCTCTCTGTCCATGGTAGGTCGGAGGTAGGCTCGTCCTCCTCTCTTTTTGCCTTAATTAGGGGGTTTGGGTTGGACAGGCCTAGGGTCCGGCGGTTGGCTCCGCAGTGGAATTTGCCACTGGTGCTCGAATCGCTGATGCGGGCACCTTATGAGCCTTTAGCGTCTGCCTCCTTGAAGTTTGTTACCTACAAGGTGGTATTCCTTATTGCCCTGGCCTCAGGTCGAAGGAGGAGTGAGATTCATGCCTTGCCCTCTTGCCTCCGATGGTCCAGGAATTACTCTGCCGTTACCTTTCTCACTGATCCTGCCTTTATGGCTAAGAATCAGGTTCCTGGCTTCTCGCCCGATCCGATTAAGATTCCGTCTTTGACTGCCTTCGTTGGAACTGAGGAACGGGATAGGTTGCTCTGTCCCTGTCGGGCGCTTAGGTTTTACCTCGATAAAACCAGGGGGGAGGGGGGACCTCGATCTCGTCTGTTTTTGCCCATTAAGCAGGGTCAACAGGATATCTCTTCTCAGTCAGTGTCTAGATGGATCTGTCAGGTCATCAAGTACGGTTACGACCACTCGGATGATCAGGTTCGGGCGTTGTATAAGGTGAGGGCTCATGAGATCAGGGCCCTTGCTGCGTCATGGGCCCTCCTCAATGGGTCCCCCTTTCAGGAGGTCATGTCCGCAGCTTTCTGGCGCGGACAGACTACCTTCACGGATTTTTATCTCCGGTCCTTGGCCTCTCATTCTGATGGATTGTATTCCCTTGGACCGGTGGTGGTTGCACAGTCTGTGGCTGTTCCTCCACAGTAATTCAGTGATTTTAAATAGTATGCTATCAGGCACCACGGTGGTACACCTGCTCGTTTCACGGGGAGGTTTTCCATTTTTTAATTACTTTCGGGGCTTTATTAGGGGGGTTCCTTGAACCTTTTCCCTACCTTGAGCATGTCTCGAGTTTGTTCCGTCAGCCTGGTCTGCCTGGATTCGAAGCCTCCACTACGGTAAGACGAATTCGCATACTAAAGTCATGGTAATTATTACTGAAATGAAATTGAGGTTTTTGAAGTAAAACCAATTTTCATGATGTAATAATTACCATAACTTTATGGTAATTAGGGATGTATTCCTCCCCTTGCCTCCTCATCCTGGCTGCCTTTAGGCTCCTTAAAAGGGGGTTTGAGGAAGGGAGATCACTCCGTGGCTCTGTCATCGAGATATGGGTTACGTCACGGAAGGGAGGTAGGGATATTTGAATCTTTTGTTTTTGGGCTACAAAGATGGGGGTAGGTATTGTATATGCATACTAAAGTTATGATAAGTATTACATCATGAAAATTGGTTTTACTTCAAAAACCTCAATTTGAAATGAAATGATATGAATTCGTTAAAGTTTGTTTGGAACTATGTTTAATGTCGTTTAAGGTATGTTTCATGTCATATTATTGGAGAGAATATTTTTGATCGATATACAAATGTATAACCAAGGCTCAAACTTGTTTCGCACTAATGAGGACGAGCACATCGCTGTTTCTTTAATTCATTTTATTTCCAAACTGGTTCCAAATCAAACAATTTTCAATGTGTAATGTTTTTCTCTTTGTTCTGGAATCAAGGTTACCGGTAATCTGTAATCACTATAATCACGAAAACTTCCTTCCTTCCTCTGTCCCCCTTCCCGTCTCTACATTAATTTGACCATGTTACGAAGGGAAACCTTCAAAATAGTTGTTTCTTATGTATAGTACACATAGTTGGTTCTGACAGGTAATATAGACGCCGTTATCGCTACATTAATCATCGTATGGTAAGAAAGGCGAACAGTGACAGCTAGGTGTCAGAAACAGGATATCAGTCCGCAGGAATGGATTCTTAAGACAGTCGGGAAATTTCCAAAGACTTCAAGCACAATATCGCATCAATACGTCTGCATCCCAGCATTAACGGACGGCACGCTTAAAGGTTGTTTACGTGAGCCCGAGAAGGCAATGGACCATACGACCTAAATTTCTGTAACCTTGACAATTGAGCGCCATAACTTTTTTCCTTTCTGATTGTTTGACACTGGTTTCTTATATTAATTGACCTATTCATAAGTTTGTTAGCAGCAAGATGTCAATTTAACCGTCTTTTTAGCTTTGGGTCAGCAATTTTCTTTCAAGTCTGAACTTTATATATATGTTCAGAAGTTTGCAAAAAAAGATGAAAGTCACTTTAGTCGTTTTTGAATGGGTGAGCGCTGTGTGGGATGTACTTTATTCCATGGCAGAATGAATGGGGAACGTTTTGTACTTTAAGGAAATCAGAAGTGCAAACTTGACGAGGGCTCTAGAGTGTTGATCTATCCATTCAAAGCGCCGTTTATCGTACCAAAATACGTGCTATGTAATTTATTTTTCAAGGCTAAGCCAGCATTGGTTAAGTGCACTAATTCTATATAAAATCACGTTAAATACAATACAACTAAAATACAATAAGTTTTTCCCCCTTTTTTTAAATGACGCAATCGTAAACGTAGCCTTTTTTCGTTTTGTTTTTTATCTCGATATATATATGTACCATTCTTTATTTATTTATTAATGATCGACGGTGGTTCATTATTATTGTACCTTCATGTAACATGCAATATTAGTTTTATATGAGGAATGAACGAAAGAATTTACTATATTTTCAATCATGGCATCAAGCAAAACAGATTTGCTTCATATGGTAAATGTATAACAGCCAAAAACTATGCCAAGAACTCAAAACCAAATCCATCAATGTCGTTCGCTTTCTGCTACGGGGAACATGGGGAATCAATTCAATAGTGTATGTTTCCGTTAGAAATATAAACCTTTAGCAAAAATGATGTATCATGAAAGATTCATCAATTATCTTGGTCTACTTCCTAGGTCAGTTGTCAAGGTCAGGTCGTCCCAGTGCCAGGGACAACGCTAATCTGCGGCATTTCCCCAATGATTTCATTACCACCATAATTAACGTTTAAAAATCCCTCACGGAGTCAATCGTTGTATTATCAGACAAGTTCCGAGGTCACCCTAATACAAAATTGATGTGAAATTATCAAATTTAAATGTTTTTCTGCTCGGGATTTTCCATTGAAAACAGCACATTTCAACCCAAAAGCTGACGTAATTGCCAGATTTGTCATCATACCAATATCTTAATCGTTTCTGTAAGTATAAGGCGGAATAATAAAATATTATCGCGGACGATTATTTCTTTTGATCTGTACAGGTATGTCAGTTCGCAAATTACGGAATAGATGTTTTCGTTCTTAGCTTGTATGGACTTCCACTGATAATTTGAATTGTAAAGATAATGCATTGTAATCTGACACACATGTTGACCTTGTCCAAACGGATGCTGGCTGAACCCTTACAAATTTACCCGTAGAGGAGTTTGGCTGTCTTCATCCATAATGACATTATAGAGTTATTATCAAATCGGGTCTTCCCTTACCGTTCCATGCTAATGTCGTTCGGAATCGCTTAAATACATCAACTGTCATATCCGTTCGGAATACAACGGCACTGCACTTTATTGTCCTCTGCCACTATTGATTACCTAGTCAACAGATTAATTTATTTAGGGGAGATGAGGGCTAGGGATTAAAACTCGGAAGAGGAAACCCGGAGAAAGTTCAAAGCTGTGCCATGTTTGATAATGTTGTACTGTCTTAAACGAATGATAGATACCTAATGTACACTGTAGTTTATAAATTATAATGTCGTATGTTTTAAAGTCTTGGTTTCCAGAACAGCATTATTTAAGTTATATATAGAAGGTAAAAAGGACCAAATTTGAAAGAAAAGAAAAATCAAAGTAGTCAAGTTCAAAATGAAAGTATTTGTGCGTATTTGACTGGAATCGTAATAATTGGATACCTTTGTGTTTGAATGGATCTCAAAGTTTTATTTCTGTCAAATTATCTTAATGAATTTTGCGAAATACTCATTTCTTACCTTAGTTTAGCCCCATTTGTTTTTTTAAGATTCAATATTTTGCTTTCTCAGCAAGTGTTTAAGGAGGATGCCAGGGTTGAGGAGACCTGGGATCATCTCCCTTTACAATATATTGTCCTCTCATAGGAGGGCTTTCATTCAACATTCGTCTTTCTTTCACTTTCTTTCTTTCATCATATTTCATAAATTGGATAGAGATGCTAAAACATTTAAACCTAATATAAAGGACGAACACTTACGTACATTGATACATTGGTACAAACAACACGTACATCGCTCATACAATGACATATATACAAACATACACACACCTATATATATATACATACACACAAAACATATAAGGTAGCAGTGTACAGTAGCGTACGGTGGCCATGGGTGATATTTTTGTACAATTAATAAGCTCTGTAATATTACATGTATAAAAAGTTAAACAAAAAATCAGCTCTAAAATTGGCATATACATGATGAATTGGACTATGTGGGCTTCAAATTTAAAAAAAAATCGAATTTGGCTTGAGTTTACAATTTTGGCCATTTACGAATCTGTGTCTACACAACAAAATCGAGCTCTTCATGTAGTCTATTTTTGTACTCAGCATATGTGTAAATATTGTGAAATTTGACGACCTATGCTAAAACGTGAGTATTTCTGTGACCGATGGTGATATTTAATTTAAGACAGGCTTTAAGAACAAAATTACTACTTGCGTGGGTCAAATTTTGGTTTAAAAATAATGTTTTTTTGCATTTTTTGGCGTTTGTTGATGTGGTAACCATGGTTTTTACAAGTTCCAAATCTGTGGAAATCACTTTAAAAAAACCCAACATTCTTCTTAAAAAAGCGTATTCAAAATGAAGTTTATATATATATATGTAGGCGTGTTGTGCATGATAAATCCGCTATCCATGTTTATCAGAGACATGCCCTTTATTTTTAGGGTCAAGCCATTTCTACTGTACTCTGCTACCTAACATAAATATTTCAAACAAATTAGCTTTCAAAACATTTGAAAACATGAGACAACACAAACATTTGTTGAAATTATGTGCAAAAATTGTCTATTCTCTGGTTGTCCTATATAGAAGGAAAACTGTTAAGTAGGTCATTGTATACCAATTATACAATTAATACAAATATTGTTTAGTCGTACTTGATAAACTGGAGCCAGTAGTGCTCCAGAGTGCACGAAACGACCGGTCGTATTTCGTGACACGTGACATTGTACATTGCAACTGCTTGCCTGACATCATGTAACATCTCCGGAAATGATATCACGTGATAATCCCTTTGTTAAGACATCTGTAAAACAATTAACTTTGACTTTCGTACTCAAGCAACAGGTGGTTGAACCTGCTGATATTTGATAACCTTGACCAAAATTAATAATACATGAAGCACGCTCTCTGTAACTTCCGGTCCGGATTAGTCACGGTATCTTGGAAAAAAGATTTACCTACAAATAAAAGTATTGTGTGACCTAAACATGAGAAACACATATGGAATTATATGGCAGTGCGCTACTTAATGATCCACATATTTAACTTGAAGTTATGGTTACAAACATAATTTTGATAACATTTCCGATACATTAAGGGATTGTCCTTTCTAAGGCTGTCGCAGGATATTGTCGGCGGTTCATTGCTTCAACATATCTCTGATTGACCACCATATAATTATTTACGTGAAGTTTCTCTCGTCGTTACTTAAAATGAAATTAAAAATACGAGTTACTCAGAACTTTTAAAGGTTACCGTCGAAATACATACATTGGTTTAGTTTGGTTTGGTTTGGTATACATTTGTTTAACGTCCTTTTAACAGCTAATGTCATGTAAGGACGTGCCTCCATGTGTGTAGTGTATGCTTGCCTGCGTGTATGTATGCAAGAGACAGGGTATGTTAGTGTGCTTGCCTCCTTTTGATAGCACGGATCTGATGCCGACTTTATAGTGCTATCTCACTGAAATAGCATACCATAAGCAATCCAGCACAGCATTTCGCCCGGTCGTATTATACTGAACCAGTTGTTGCCATTCCCCTTAATTCTGAACGTTAAGCAGGGAATAACAACTACCATTTTTAAGGACTTTGGTATTATATGTCCCGGCCTTGGGACAGAACCCATTGCCTTCCTCACCTTGACGAATGCTTAACATTCACGCCAACATTTAGTTGTTGCCAAGCAAGGCATTAGGAAATAAATGGTAGTTAGAAGTAGAAAGAAACATGAAGATCCCAAATATTGCAATGGGGATTTATTAATGTCGCTTTTGTGTCCCCAAATAGAGGACACCAAAGCAAATCCCTAATTCAGCAGGGGGTTCACCCATTAGTCGCCTCCTACGATACATACAGTAGGTATATTTTTGTAACAGCAGGTGTATTTTTTTCCCGTTCTCCCCTGCTGCAGGGGTGGGACATACATGCAAAATACATATACAGTAAAATGTTAGTATTGTAAAAATGTACTTTAATATATACAGTGTTTTGATTCAGATCCTAGACGCAGGAAGTATGCAGTGTATATTTCACGTTTCGTGAAAATTGTTCGCGTACAGTAGACTTAAATTGATCAATTTACCGCTATAATCTTCATTCAATAGGTGCAATTGATCGTACATTTGAAAAATACTTTCAGATAGAAATAAATAAAAAAAAAAAAAATGAAATGCTCATCTTGTTGAAAGGATTTTTTTCTACATTAGCGAGACACGCGGCTTTTGGATGCATCTGTGTACAACGCCACTACGTATCGTGACTATTATGCACAGTCGTATAAATGTACAAGCATCACATAGGTTATAAGCAGCAATTTACTTACGTAGACATTCCCTGTATGTCATTCCACGAAGCCGACTAATTGAGGGTTCGATTCCTCTACAGACGAACAAAGTGAAAGATATTGTCACCTCCTGCCTTGTTTCCGTTATCAGGGTCATCAAGATGTTCTCTCAAATAGGATTCTAAACCGTCTAAATATCAGATCTCAACACACACGAAAGACATTTAGAATCGAGGTAAGAGCAAGCTTCAGCCACTGCTGAAGACACTTTCTTCAGGAGTGGGAGACGGGGTATGCTTACAATGTACTACAGATGACAATTATCATCTTCACAAGCGAGAGTCGTCTAGATAGTTTTTATCAACAAAGAACTATGCATTACATTTCAAGCTTAAAACATAAACATATTTTTGAATAATATCAAAAAAATACATTTTTCGGAAACGTACAATTACACTTAATTATAATATGTTTAACATATATCTATTTATCAAATAACGAAAATTGTTTTAACTTTAGTTACATCATGTTTACAAGAAATTGAGCTGAGAACGAATGTGCAAACGGTTTTAGTTGGACAAGTTGTCACATTTTCGATTGCTGTCAAAACCAAATATTAAGATTCTGAAAAAAGACGTCGAATCCATCATTGCACTAATTGAGTTTGAGTTTGAAAAATGTGTTTTCGAGTAGAGTGCCTCCGTAATATTGACAGGTAGTGTCAGTGGAACTCTCACAAAAGGTGGCAGAAAACACACATCGTTTCCGTTAATATTAATGACTGGGATCATCAAACGTTGTCTCGTTTATTTAGATAGCACAGTGCATTTAAAGATTATTTTGTTTCCAGATATTTCTGTTATTACGGCCAATACCTAAACCATGGACAGAAAATTCAATCAATGAACGAAACTTTTACTGAAAAGCATTAAATGAGAATAAATATCACATTACAACTTTGAATTAAACTTTTTGTACTATTTTGAAACCACATATCATTTGAAAAATGATAGTATATTTTATCATTCCAAACGACTTACGTGCATATGAATTCAAAATACTATAAATTCACAGATTTAAAATGATTTGCTGAAGAAAGCCTATGAAAACATCTCACTGGAGAGAGCAAACCCGGCAACAAAGGTCTTTATTGATGAAACAAAGACAGAATATAGAAAACCACGGCTACATAATGCTAGAAGTTAAGAAAACCACACGAGAGAAATACATCACGTTTCGTAATAGAAGGAGAGTCTAGAGATCTAACCAGTATATGTATGTGTAGCAGGAACCGTAAATGTAGGTATATTAAAACGCGTTTTATAGTGCAAAAGCGCAGACATACCAAAACACAAAGGAGAAATTGAGACACGTTTCCGTATTATCAGCTTGGTATTCAGGGGCTCAATGAGTAAGGTAATGTCCAGCGATTTAGGAACCATAAATGAAGATGCCTCTTCCAATCCTAGCTAGGCTTATATATGTACATGTCAATTTTGTGATATACGAGATTCGATGTTAAGGCGAAGTTTCCGGTCTCAGTTGAGAGCAGCTCAAGTTCTGTGAACACTGTTAGAGCAAATATTAATGAACCAACCTTATCTTTTGCAAAAATTATATTTTACCTATTACCAAATGTAGAAACACATGTTATTTATATCGACGTAATCATTCTGATAATTAAACAATGTTTGACGCAAAAGATTATATGCCGACAGAAGTATGCCATTTTGTAAAACGGTATATTCTAATATAGGGTTTAACAAATGTAAAAACTCGGGATGAACTCAAACATGAATGTAAAATTATATTCGCCAGAATTGAAGGTAATCAAACAGAATGCTTTAGTGAATAAGTGATTTTCAGATTTCTCAATCAAAATTAAAATTCCATACATCATAGACGTAAATATGTGTCCTTAATTAGTATTCAATGTACAAAAAATAAATGGTCATGGAACAGAAACAAAACCACACAATCCAAACACAAATTGTGTGGGACGGAAGGAATCGAAAAGGAGTGATAGAGAGAGAGAGAATGTGTATGTCATATGTTTAAAATGATTGCATTATATAGTAACAAATCTATGCCAAATCAATTGCCAAAATTAAATACTTTCACTTTGAAATCAACTTTTGAACTATTTTGACATCACATATAAAATGCAAAAATATAACACTATTTTTATTATTATAACGTTTCTTTCGAAATTCGCACTACATGAAAATGAATCTGTATAATTGCTGACGTTCCCGTAGGCATTAGAGACAGTAATTGCATCTATAAGTCTTGTTTATCATGGAACAAGGAAACAATCCAAAAAGCAATGCAGAGCATTAAGCTAGAAGTTAAGAAAACAAATAGGGGTACAAAACTATGGAAAAGGTCTCGAGATCTTTCCTACATGTATATAGTAGCAAACTGCCAGTGTCAATCAATCAAAACGTGTTGAATGAGAGAATGGAACTGACAAATTGAGATACTGTTTGTGGCATTAGCTTGGCATGTGGAAGTCAGTTGAATTAGGTAATATACTTAGAAAGTATGTGTTGAAAAATTTGTCCATCCCAGCCAGGCTTATATATTACGTCAAAAAGGCTGTAAAATATTGGACACTGCAAATGATGCTTTATACAAGGTCCACTGTCACGTCACGGCAACAGTTCTGTGAACACTGCTCAAATTATGAACCGATGTGAAAGATATATTTTTTCTCTTCCAAAAGCACAATTTTATGTATTATCAATGGTAGACACAGACAATGCTGATAGACGAATGCTATTGCTTATTAATATATAGACGGTTTTACGGTTTATCAAAATCTCGAAATAAGGGTAAATGTGAAATTAAAAGCACCAGTGTAAAATGAAATAAGCTGTTAAATTTTTAAATCCAATTAAATGCATTTGAAATAAATTGTTAAACTTTTTCATCATGATAAATGTTTCTTTAATAAATATTCAATTAACGAAAAAGAACTTTAGAATTTCCATTTAACAATATGAAATAGGAACCAATAACAACACAATCCAAACACATCTAATAGTAGAATCGTTGAAGGGATGAAAATAGGAATAGAAAAGTCGAAAATGTATTTGGTGTGTTCAAACGTTTAACACCCCTGCAGGTCGATGAGCGAGAAAAGAATGCACCTGCTTGTATCGTGAGAGGCGACTTAGTGTGAACCCCCTGCAGGATTGGGGATTTGCGTTTGCGCCCTCTACTTGGGGACACAAAAGCGACAAAAATAAATTTGCTGCATCCTAGCAGCATTTGGGATCTTTATCTTTCTCCTAACTACCACTTATTACTTAGCGCCTAGCTTAGCAATACCTCACTTCTGGCTTTAATATTTAGCGTTCGCCAAGGTGAGAAAGGCAATAGGTTCTGTCCCCAGGCCGGCACATACCAAAGTCCTTAAACATGGTAGTTGTTATTCTCTGCTTAACGTTCAGTATTGAGGGTAATGGTTCATCCGTTGTCAGTATAATGTGACCGGGCTGAATGCTGTGCTGGGTGCCTTCTGCATGGTGTTTCAGTGAGATAGCACTTTACAAGGAGGCAAATACACCAACAAACCCTATGTCCACCATACATACATACTTGCACGCGTACACAATACACATGGATGCACGTCCTTAAATCACCTTAGATGATAGTAGGACGTTAAACAAAATAAAACCAAACCAAACAAAATAAAACGTTTCAAAAATACTGTTGTAATCTGAAGTTACCGCACCATAATGTGTCAAAATTAAAACAAAACATATCGCTTAACAATTTGAATTAAATTATTCAACTATTTTCACAATGCATACTAAATGTAAGAATACATCACTATTGATTTCAATTTAACTACTCTTACAGAATGCGGGTTACTTTCATTCAATCCAAAGACTTTGCTGACCATGGCACTAGAGAAAGAAACCATAACTATAGAACAGGTCTGTAATGAAACAAGTGTCACAGTGGTTCGCAAACACAAAAGTAGTCAATTTCGGTTCTTTTGAATATTTATGTTGGGATAAAAGAAACCTAAAAAGACAAGACACACATTCTTACTACTATAATATTTCTTGAAACATACAGTTATGGGATCGCACAACGTTACACGATGTGTGCACGAAATGCGAACGATAAAAAAATGGACGATCATTCCTTGCGCACATTTGTGCGGACGATCGACGAACGTTGGGCGATAACCATCGTGGTTGATGTTAATTAAGGAATGGCTTGACAATCCTTACTCTCTTAAATTTAGAAATGGTGTTTTGTGGGTTTTTAAACGACCTTTATCGACACGTGTAAATTTACAACACAGTCTCGGCTACACAGATAAACATGGCCACTTTGTACCTGAACCGTAGTTTACCCTCCCGGGGCACTTACGTAACTCGCCAAGGTGTGAAAACCATATGAAGGGGAGCTATAGACCAAAACGAATGCAAATAACAAATATTAAACGTCCAGTTGAGTTTTCATAACGGTCATACGGTATCATATATCAGCTCTATGTGTCAAGTACAGTTCAGATAAAACTCATCAAATTGTTATTTACCTGTTCTGTTACCGAGGAGCCAAACCCATTCTTGACAGTCTAACGGTCACTGTATACTGTATTACACGCATTGTAAACTTATACATACTCTCAATTATAGCAGAGACGTATACATCTCTGATTATAGTGATGAGAAATTACACTGTATATATCACTGTAATTTCTCATCAATATAATCAGAGATGTATACGTCTCTGATTATAGTGATGAGAAATTACAGTGATATATACAGTGTACATTATTGCATACGATTTGGTGCGTTGTGCGTTCCCACAACTGTACATTACTCATGCTGTCAACCATGCAAAAGATACACGGCCTTGCTCAAACCCTTGTCAACTTACCAAGCTTCTGTCGCGAACATCTACACAGTAGCACTTTGCAGGTTCTGCTTAATAGTTTCTATCAATTGCTAGCACGCTCATCTAGCTTTCTTATAATCCATTAAGTGACAGTTTTTATATTTTTGAGATTTTATTAATCAGCTGTAAAAATGCAAAAGGCAGAAATTGCATCAATACATTGTAAACAAGTTTGTCCTAAACCTAACTCACCATATCATCATGTGTCTGTATTTTTTAAGATATTTTATCTAGCATGATTGATCTCTTATTTAATATCAAAGTAAACAATTATCCCAGTCAACCTGGGTGAACATTATTCGTTCGCTGATGAACGTGTCAATTGTATATTTTTTATAACTGAATTTATATTACATTTGGATCACTTTTGGGAAATGTCTTGATTGAAAAAATCAAATGAATAAATATGGAAATTAAAATAAACGAATTTTATACTTCAGGGAATACTTTTACATCCTGGCCTCATGCTAGGAAGTACATGTGTACTTTTTATCTAATTGCTTTAGTTTTAGGTGAAAAATAATATTTGTTTTCTTTTCAACAAATTTTAATATAGGTCAAGTATTATAACTCATTAATCATTTCACCGTACCGTAGCTTTAAACATAAAGTAACGCGCAAAAAAGGGTTATTTAAATATTAAACGCTTTAAACGGTAGTCATTTGGCTAGCATCATCGATATATAATTATACGTAAATGAGTAAACATTTTCAGTTTCTAATTTTCCCGCAGTAGCTTGCGACAGTAGCACTGACTTCATGGTTACTGTACGTATAGGCGGTTTCATGGAAGTCCAACGAAATCAGGAAACTTATAAGGAGAGGAAATCATCGCCACCGGAAAGCAAACCAATAAAAGATGACCGTTTGGAAATATTTGGAGCAACACGCGACAAAATATGAAAAAAAAGGTGTTCCCCGTTAAATAACTTTTATTTTCAATAACCTGTGTTACACACCTTCATAAAGTAATTCTCAAAGCGCCAAAAAATGTTAAAATTTGTCCAGAATTTTATGAAACCACTGATAGTTTTAATATTCCTCTATTAAGTCACGGTAATATTTTGTCCATGGTAAGGGCAGGATGAACGCATTCACTGAAAGGTAAACTTGCATTTAAGTACATACAACACAATGTGCTTCTCGCTTCTAATTCAGGACGAAATATCAGTAAAGGAATGTTTTCTCGCTGTTGAAAAAAACAGTTTAAATGCTTATGGTTGGTAAACGTTTCTGCTCAATTTTAAGTTATTGGGGTAAGACAGTTGATACTTATCAATCTAAACGGAATGCGAAGAATTGTGATTAAATAAGTCATTTTGAAGAAGAAAAACACTGATTCGGATGTACGTTACACACATAAACACATGTTGATTGCACCCACTTGCAACTACTTAACAGATATCATTGTGGCTATACTAAACAATCCGAAAAATGGTAATTGATGCAATGTGCAGAAAATGAATTTCACTTGCACCACACATCTGTATAGCCCTTGTAAAACTCATCGGTGGTTTTTGGGCCTAACAATGCGTAGATCCAAATTAGTCTAAACTGGTGGTGAAGATGAAACAAAATGTCAAAAGATTACTTCAGCAATCGTGGATAAATGAAATCTGAGAAAATTGAATTTAAACAGTCGAGACTTGTACAAATGTATACGAATAACAGTGAAGTGTATATTATCAACACAGTTGACTCGCCAGCACATCATTGAATTTATCAATGTACTCCACTTTTTATTCTGGTTAATATTTAGTGCAAAAACAAAAACAAAAAATCATTGAATGACTCTGTGGTTACGTTAAATTGAATCGGTTTGCGAACGTATTCACTATTCAGTGTTAACCAAATGCAGTTCATTTTATTTATTTTGAGCATATACACTTTATAAAGCCTTCTATTTGCTCTAAGCGATGTTCAATTCCTAAATAAATACTCTAGAATACATTATTAATACGAAATGTTTACATAAGAGTACATGATCCCTCAATACGATGGATCAGCTGTAACACACTACCTAATAGTGCCAACTTGCACTGTTACAGCGGTCAAAAAAACCAAATATACAGTATGTCGGTTGTTATTTCGATCATTTACTAAAGTTCATATCAAGTGATTGGTTTGAGAACTTTTACCTTCATCCAATGGCTGTTAGCCTGTAACCCAGTAGATAGATAGAAATCGACATGAGTGTTATACATAATAATATCATTGGTTTACATACGACAGTAAAACAAATGAAATTTTGTGTATATGAGTACACTGTTATAAAGATGCCTCAGTATCCATATAACACTATATCTCTTTCTCCGTCTGACATGAAATATGGTAGCCAAGCACTGCCAGGCAATGTTTAGACAACAGATAGGATTTCGCAAAAGGTAGAGGTACATAACCAAACCGAAATGCTGCAACAATTCTAGAAGTATGGAAAAGGCGGAATTTGTTAAAAGCTTCGAAACTAAAAGAAATACAAAACAAAACAAAAAACATATGTTCAATTTTGGAGCCGAAGCTCATTAAATAAAACAATTTGTCACTGAATTGATTCTTAAATACAACGTATGATCAGAAGAGCTCATTTGTCACTGGTTTATCGGTGTGCCGTGATAGGCGACCAAGAGAGGCGGCGTACATGTCTGCCGTATAGACAACGCATGGAGAAGAATTCGGGGTTGAAACACTTTACAATAAACAAAATCATTACCTTTGCATACAATTTAATATGTTATTGGTAAGTTTGCACTTTACCTCCCAAAAGAAAGTCGAACACATTGGACAATATACATTTGTTTCCTAATGTTGTATTTGCATGCCTAATGAATGCCACTGGACTGCTGATGTACTTTACCTTCTGACAGACTATGTGGTCTTCTATGTTGCAAACCCATTTCGTATGTATTTTGCGCAACTCAACTAAAATTAAAATCCACTATATCACGGATGAAAAGCGGACGCTGTGCAAATTGAGATTTTTAGTGCCTGAAATTTGATGATGGATAAAGGGAAAAAATCATTCATACATTATCCAAAAGAAGGATATTTTATTTTGCAAGAACAGATTTAATGGACAGAAAAGCATTAGTCACACAAATGTGAGTTTAAATTAATTTGAACTCACTTGACTCATTATTGAAAAACCAGTTGGCTGATGTAATAGAAACCTGTCTTTTTTCTGGGTTTTTTTCTTTATTTTCTTAATTTAAGATTATACCAGGATGAATAAGATGTTTTAGCTTAAATTACATGTCGTTTCAAGTCAGTAAACATCACATTTTTTTATCCGGATTGATTGCAAAAACATGTAACGGTTGCTATATGGCGACTCTTATCCTCCATATGCCGTTTTAGAACCTTCCCAATGTTTTAAATCCATGGGGTGTCGTAAGGTGTCGGGGCAGTAATTAGACGTCTGGACTTGTTAGGCATTTGTTCCAGAGAGGGCTTCCATACCAATGTCTTCGGACAGAATGTGTCATTAGACTTTAGCCAGTGTCCTTCTCGTAGGAGGTGAACGTCCAGACCAGTGTGTTTTCATATGACATATCGAATTTATTCCGTATGTTTGTTATCAAGTTATAAGGCTTAGTTGCCTCCAGGCAATTCCAAATTCAGACATCTTTTTCAATATTTTGCCTCTGCAGCAAAACTGTATAATATTAGCTATATCGTAAATAAGGAGATCTGGCTTTCTTATTACTACGGAGACTTGGATTACAGGGCCAGAAAATCGAAATAGATATATACACGCTATAGGTTTTCAATTAACTCTCGATTTATCATTCATGAAAATATTTGCTAGAACGACAGAACTATTTTGGATTAATTTTCATTTTTATTTCTCTTGGTATTTTTTAATGAAACGAAGATGATCATGAAAGATATATTAGTTCGTTTGCACAATAGTCCGAAAATAGAATTTCGTGGATTGAGGCAGTTTTGTCAGCGAGGTACCATGAACAACTTTGTATTTCAGATGGAATTGATTTTGAGTACAGAGAACGCCTGTTTTGTTCAGTTATTACAAAAAAACATCTGACTACAGTGTTCTAGTGTTTTACGAATTAAGGAGTTCTAAACACGAGGTACAACTGTGTTTTTCTGCTTGCGAGGTTCTAGTATGCTATACGGATACATAAAGTTCTGTCAATGAGGTTCTAGTGTTTTATAAACTTTACGAATTTAACAACGAGGCTCAAGTGAATTACGAATTTATGGAGATATGGTCAAGAGGCTCTAGTGAATTATTAATTAAAGGAGATTTTACCACAAGGTTCTAGAGTATTACGATTGTAAGGCATTTTATCGCGAAGTTCTAGTGTTTTACGGATTGGAAGGAATTTGACTGCGAGGTTTCCAGTGTATTTGACAGAATAGTTTACTTCATGGTTCTATACCGTATAACGGAATTTAGAACTTCTTTAAGGAATTAAGACTTAATGCCATAGTTGGTTTGCTGATTGCAAAGAAGGCAAAGACGAATCATATCGATTTCGTGGTTTCCAGCACCAAATTTCGTACGACGTATTCAATGCATTTGTTCCATAAACAATGCCCTGTATGTAAAAATCATCATACAATGTACAATAGGACAACAAATAGGAGAATTGATTGTACATAATTCTCAGTGAAATGCATGTGACCTGATCTTCAAGTGAAAACAAATTATATTGTCCAAAATATTGTCGACAACATACATGTACAGGACACTAATCGTTTGATGATTCCGATTGGCTATTGACACATTAAACAGGAAAACTATCACCAGGCTGGCATTTGAAATAAAACAACACATTCGAAACAGCAATTATTATTTCTCTTCAGTGTATCTCGAGATCAAGCATACCTCCCACATTCGGTCGCTTCTTAACATTTAAAATGATGTAGTAGACCATAGCCTGAAAATATTATGTCGAAGCTCCTCGAAAACTTCCAGGTAAGGAACCAGAGTGCTGTGTATCACATGATGATCATAACTGACATCAAATGGGAAATAATGATATTGAAATGTCGAAACCAAATATGGCTACCTGGCGGCCGACTTGTTCTTCAAATCAGTTTTAAAATTTAGCAGGAACAACAAATAACCTAGGTTAACCTTCATACGCAATTGCAGAAAGATTCCTCCAGTATTGCCTCGGAAGTAGTGATACTATTAATCAAAGAAAAAGTGATATAAGATATTTCATATGAACAACATTTGCTGCCCTGATCCTCATTTTCCTTTTGATTGTGTTCTGCTAACCCTTGTATCCTCATATGACCTTAACTGCAATCAGTCAAACACACTATTCGCAATCCGACGGGAGAAAAATGAAAATATCGTATCCGAGATAGTTATTTATAAATAGCCAAAATGCTACATATACGATATTGGTATAAACAAATGGCACGTTTACATTTAAACAATGTACCGGAAGTTCAAATTTCTGAGAAAGGAAACGGCAATGATTCCTACATTGTATTTAGTTAAAAGTATATCTCTTTATTTTCCAGAGCTCATCCCTGTCTCACATTAAAAATAAACACCATGACAACAGCTGTGCAGAATAACTGAGATCATCAACCGATCTGGATGATTTGAATAGTAGGCCTGACAACAGCATAAAACAGCTAGCCACTTGTTATTTGACCCTTTAGCGTGTGAAGACATACATTCGTTATCAAACGGTATCGGTTTGGTCTTTAGCAAACAATCAATGTCTTCTTATTTGGCACAATGTCTATGAGACCAGAAAACGATAAATCTTGTTCACGAGAATCTCAGTAAATCTCATGAGAGTTGCAAAGATAATTGCGGAGCTAATTTATACATCTGGCCAACTCAGAGCTCCTGAATGGTACTTTTGCGATCTCTGTTGTCGAACTGGTGCAGCACTGATTCCAGTTTTATGACGTTGCAAGGATCAATTATCACCATCGTGTACAGAACTGTGTCATCATTTTGTCATTGCCAATATGAGATCCATGGTACCATATCAAACCTATAACTCTGTTTTGTTAGACTATCAGTGTCTTCAAACCAAGCTGAATAACGCTTCTTTGAATTAGGAAGATGAAAAATATACGAAACCTTTTTTCTGGTACTACAGCAATAATTATTAACCTTTGTATCATATAAAGTCCAAAGGTCAACGTTCAAAACAATAATAAACTTATTTTGCATTCTCTTTTATTTGTTATGCATTCTGTGTGAATCATTCACTTTGCTAAATATGTCATTTGCTTGTTAAATCACACTTAAGTCATCTCTAATAAAAAGGAACATAAAGCTTAAAATATATACTACGTCGTTGACTCATAATCCACGCATATAAATATCATAGCCCCGTTACAGCATACAATCAATCAAGCTTATCAAAACGCAACTAAATTGCCAAATATTTAGCATTTTTTCGTTCAAATTTTCATAAGTAAACAGAAAATCCATGCTGATAATAATGCTACAAAATATTTGTATTCAACAAAACAAACCAATGTTTAAAAATTGACATACGGTTAGCACTATTTCATATTGGTGTTGCTGTTGCTGTCAAGATGAAGCAACAATGTACAACGACTTTATGTTTCTGAAAGACGGACTTTGCCACGTCGAGTTACCTAGTTGAAGAATGAAAATACTAATGTTTAAGGTTTTCCGTGTCACTCTAAAACTGTATATCTATGAATTACTTTAAATGTTCTCAAAAAGGAAATAAATTTCTCGCGAGATTTTTTATGTATTTTAATAGATGGCAATCTGAAAACGAAAAAAAAGACAACAATTTTTCGAGAGCACATCTGACACGGGGCCGGTCTAGAATTCAATCGGAGGAATATCGGTCACAAACTAAAGAGGTCAGGGTGGGGGTCACAGTATACAAAAAACCGTCGTTGGTATTCTATATTATTTTACCTGCAGTAAGACAGTGATCGAAATGTAGTTAATCAGTTACATCGAATATGTTACGTATTGGATAGTACTTGACATCGTTCGAACAATATCAAGATTACCAGTGTTTGACGAAAGTTATAATGTTGTCATATCGGACACATGTATATGCTCAAGTTTTACCGGTCTTGAAATTGTATTTACTGGAAGGGACGAAAATAAGCGCTTTGATGCAAATCATAAAAAGTAAAGTGGAAAAAAACCCAAAAAGTATACCAAAATTTCATAAAACAAGGGGTTCAAGTCAATACGAATATAAACTTAACTGGAACTTATAGACACAAAAACATCATCAGGAGCGACAAAAAATAAACGTCGAAGCAGCTGTTTATTAGATGCAATAATTTATGGTCATAATATCGGGGAAAATAATTCGGTCACCAGTTACTTAAGACCCAATGCATTATGATCTTGTCTTAATTATTTGGTATGACTTAATGACAAAAACATTAGGGGTTGCATTATTCACGTCAAATTTGGAGTAACATTGAGGAAAAGTGAGTAAAGTTTCGTTAAAGATTTCAATCGGAATATTTACAGATTTATATTTTTAATTAAATCATTACACATTTTTTACACAATATTCTGATAAAACTGATGTTTAACTTGAACACAAAGAAACCTTGAAATAACACATATACCTTTTTAATGGATACGCTCTGTTCGGTAGCCAAAGTCATTCAACTGGTGTGAAATCTGCTAGCAACGAATACACAACGTGAGTAAGGCTGGACAGTTTACTAATTAACTCTGAATGGCACGTTTGTAAGAGTCATGTTACAAACACAGGCGTCGACCCACGTACATTTTAACACTATATACTCGTTCTGATAAACGCTTACAACGACTTCTGAAACAGGCACAGACAGTGGGTGAAAGAATAATTTACTGGTTCAATAGTTTATCTTAAAATCCATGGGATTGATTCCGGTTTGAACACCTCAAGGATATGTTGACGACATCGTTATTGTATATTAATTGATTTACATTTTCAGTTTAAGCAAGGTCATTGCGGAATCGATGTATAAATATAGCAACATCCATGGTTTATTACGACTGTTAATTTTAAACATTTTTCGTTGAACTGAATTTTTTATACTGTACAATGTTCTACCCCAGCTGTTCACACGGGATTTATGATAGGATTTGATAATTAGAATTTGTGCCCTTACTAACGAAAATGTCTTATACTATTTATATAAGGACATCGTACCCTAAAATGCAGAATATTCGATATCCCCGTGATTTCTACCCTTCACTTGAATGGGTGGTTTATTTGCTATATTCAGTATGAAGATTTTTTCACCAAATAATATGACAAAAATTTACCGTTAAATCATAAACCGTCACGACTTCACCTTCCAACATTCCCCAAATCATGGCAAGAGGCTCCTTATGTCATTCTATCTATGTCGACAGGAGTCTTTTGTATTAAAGAAGCAAACACAACCAATAAAGTGTGCTTTCAGAATTGTGTAGGACCTGTTCATAGAAAACGCAAAGGAAGCGTGGTCTCCACGATGTGTATAGTTCTCGATCGGTTTGAAATGATCTCGCCCTTGTCGACTAAATCTATCATCCAACATCGGTGAGCATACGGTATTATTTATTCAAGGTTTTAAATGCATCTTTTTAACATTTACGAGGGTATGCAACACAGTTCCGTTCAAACATATTCCATGATGCGCTTTAGCGCATCTTGGAGAATATGTTTGAATGGAACTTTGTTGTATACTTTCATAAAGGTTAAGAGATGCATTTCAAACCTATTATTAAAGTTCTATTGCATCCTCTTTCATTATTTGAAATTAGGAAAACATTGTCTTTTTTTACGTTAAAAAGCAAAACACCGTCATGAGGACAACATGAATTGAACAGACTTTTTCGCGGGAAAGATGATGCGTTGTCAACAGTGACGAAATACACAGTTGAGCAATAAACAAATAGTTCCACTTAGTATATTTTTCATAATCTTATTGATAGTACCAGCATGTTAAACAAGCATTGATAATCTTAAAAATTGACAGTAGATCTTAATTTAAAACAAAAATACCCTGTAAAATATTTTAGTTGCAAAAAATGTATTTCCGTGTTTGCGGAGATAGAGGTCATGTTACGGTAATTATCATATTTATTTTCGGATTCCGTCACAACGGAAAACCGAATATGCAAACAATTGTTCTTGAAAGGATATTATTGGGAAATTGTCACAATTGTAAACACTAATAATCAAAGTAATACTAAATCTTGCGCTTGAAAATCTCAGTCAACAAACTCAGCAATAGATGTAGCCCTTAATCTTTAATCTTGCTGGCGAAAGATGTTTAGCCGGGAATACATGAAAGAAATACCTTAATCAATCTAGTACACAAAGATAGTCATACGATCATTAAACAAACCGAGTGATGTAAATGGTATTCAAATACACTGTCCCGTGACGTTAACTTTCCAGGAAACGGAATCCCTTCCATTACAAAAACGAGCTAATTTCTTCTGCCAAGCAAGTATGGCCTACGGCATTTTGAAAGAAGCGAGTCGACAAACGTCAAACGGCCATGACACGTTTTGTAACATCATTGGGTAACTCACTGCTATTTACAACTTAAATATTAGTATAAATGATAAAATGACAAAAACGTGTAGGCGTTGAGGACGCTGGTGACACTTCAGACGATGGGCGACGTTGTGGTGCTACGCTTTATGGCCGAGTGTGTGCATGAGGGATTGAGACAATGACAGAATGAAAACGTGACCTTGTGA
The DNA here is from genome assembly GCF_002113885.1 of Mizuhopecten yessoensis. Lineage (NCBI taxonomy): Eukaryota > Metazoa > Mollusca > Bivalvia > Pectinida > Pectinidae > Mizuhopecten > Mizuhopecten yessoensis. The sequence goes on from NW_018407582.1 coordinate 370,341, forward strand.
TGCTACAATGTAGCTGCAGCAAAAACAAAAACAAACATATTTTCCTGAAACGACAAGAGGGGAATGGGAATATCTTCTTCTTTTTTCAAATTAAAGTTTGTGCAAATAGTACATATTAATGTACTATGCCTGTAGTGCCAAATGAAAACATACCGCCTTTATTTTAAATCGTCACTCAATTTGGTTTCCAAACGGAACGAACCCTGGACACAGCTATGCTTAGTTTGAATGATTTGAAAAACAAAACATAATACTGGTAAGAATTACACATGTTATCTGACCGTTTAAATTGGAAAGACATGTAGTTTTATACAATATCATTATGTTGTGTAGCAAACGATTATTGTCTTCCCTTTGTCACAATATCTAATTTACAGATAAAAAACACATTGCGTTTATGAGTTTAGAAAGAGATCTCTCTCCTTCATCAGAAATCTCGTTAAATGTCAACACGATAACATCAGAAACTAATTTGTACATCTCGCCAATGTGATGTTCCGGAATGAACTGATTTTTTAGGACGACGAATGCTCAAAACCCTAAACCATAGTGTGTCATCTTATTGCTATCGATATAAGATCACAAGTACCTTATGAAATCCTTTACTAATTATATGGCTTGTTGTCCTGCATTAAGTGGTTGTGGGAGAACATGTGTATCAGGTTGTGAGTTACGGTGATGAATGGGTCAAAACTAGTTTAAGATGTGAACTGGATGCTTGCATGAACTTAATAAAATGCTGTTTATGAAATCGGTTAGGTCAAGCTGTTATGAGTACAAAAACCAAAGAAACTAAACAAACTCCTTGTTTTTTTTATTTAATCCATGAAAACGGGAATCAAACACTTTGTAATGGCCTAGGTACGTTTTTGCATGGCCTTGTGTTGTTCTACTGCTGAGGTATCAACTTGAGTGACGTCTACTAGCAAAAATACACATCAGCTTGAGTGAGGCTTGACAGTTTTTTGTCAATGTTTAAATCTGAATGTCACATAGATGTGAAGGTCATCTCATAAAGTTATTCCCGTTCACCTACTTAAATTTTACATTCGATTGAATGCAAATTCGTAAACTGACAAAGACAGGGGACGGGAGGAAATTAAATATTGATTAAAATCGAATGCTTATGAAGATTTCTTTTTGAAATTAATAGTAAAGGAGAAAAATTGAGAACTGATGTATGGTTTAGACACTTAAAGAATATATCTATGACAATGTTGTGTTTTATAACCCAGTTTAAACGTTGAGTTTTGCTGAATAAGCAAGGTCATCGCCAACGAGATGAATAAACATAACAACATGGGTGTTAAGTAAAAGGGTCATAGATTATAAATAGATCGTTATTGATTTTTGTTATGTATGTCAAGCATTTTCAAAACTTCTAAAGGCTCTGATGAATTATATCAAATAGATTTCAGGTTACAGAGTATCGCCTTTGTTGTTCACTTGTACCTTTGTTTAAGGATTGGAGCGTTTGAAGATATTTGATTACATGTAGCATTGCCAAATAATTCAAATTGGTCAGAGTGTTGGCCATTGATGCAAACATGGGTTTATTTCAAATGAGTATCAATCAATTAATTGTTAGTAACATATTTTTATGACTGTTATAAATTCTGCCAAAGAATACTTGTTAATAGCCATATGCTATCACTTTTTATTATACCTCTACTTTATTTACTCTATATAAAAGTAATTGGTTAAATCGAATATATCTCCCACTTTTGCCCGACTTTGTTTTAGTCCTGTGTGTTAGTCTGGGAACTAAAACACACCTACACTAGGGTGTTTCCGCCGAGCCAATCAGGCGAGAGGTGGACGGAGCTTGTTACCGAACTCGGAAGCGACGCGCGAGATGGGCGGAGCTTGCTACCGAACTCGGAAGCATTTGGTTCCATTGCCATCAAAGGGGTAGTTGGGACGTAAAGCTATACAGCCTATGGTTTACAAATATTTTCTAGTTAAAACTATCTCTCCAGTGTGTATCGGTATTATAAAACGATTAAAGTATGGGGTTGAGGGATATAGCAAGTTTCTGGTGTCCATTGACCATGCCTATTTCGCTCGGCTTCGCCTCGGGAAATAGACCTGGCCTCACCAGAAACTTGCTATATCCCTCAATCCCATACTTTAACTGTATAATAACCAATGAATTATTGCAATCGACATGTGTATTAACTGGACAAAACTAATAACTTATCACACTGTAATGACACACTCGTAAGAATATATATCAATATGCTCCCATAGATATGCTATTCAAAAGTAAATATTCCTTTTTTTTCTGCAGCGAAACTATATTCATTTCATTTTTACCTGATAAATAAATAATAATAATAAATAAGAACAGTGTCATCAACTACAACATGTTTTACACAATTAGTATATGTCAAAATTTCTCTTAGAGGGAAACAAAATCCGCATTTAACTACGCTGATCATCTCAGTTAAACTGGCACTGTCGCGTACGTCCGGTTTGCATGTAATTCTAAATGGTACATTACATGACTTTTAATAAGACAAGATTCAATTTCAATACAACCTTGAAAAGATTATCGTCCCGTCGAATTAATGAAAAATACGGAGAACTGTCTACCTCTAAAGTATTTAGCACTAGACTAATTGTGTAGTTGTGTGATGGGTAATTGTGTAGATGTTTTCCCGTAACAAGATCTGTCTGCGTATTTTTTTATAACGCGATCTTCATCTGTTTATGACACACACCTTGTGCAATGTGAAAACTAAAGCAATGAGTCTCAAAGACCAGAAGCATTGGCCGCAGTATTTAACAATTAGTATAGGTGGTATAGATTATCGCCGAAACAAAACGCGATTACTGAGACTGGCAATGGATGAGATGTTGCTGTTAAGGATATAATCTGCGTTTCTGTTACGTTAAACCCATTCCAAAAATACATATAGCTAATCAAAAGAGACACTAACTTCGATAATATATAAACATTTGTATCCGGATCCTAAGTCAACGTTTGCTAAACAAGTTTATGGCAGGAAAATGTAGCAGTAGGAGAGTAGGAGAAAGTTTATTAATTTTTTTCAGAATTTAACATTTGTCTTCTTTATATATAATCAAAAGATCAATATACTTAAATTCTTATTTTTTTGCACAATTGATAAGAAATCAGACGAAGATTGTTTACGTTTTTTTAATGACTTTAAGGTGAAAATATCTATTTGCTCACAGTGGTCACAATTACTGAATCATTGAAGTTAATAACGAATTACTGAAGTTGATACGTTCATGTATCTACGACTTCTAGTCAAACCTGACACCATCTTACTTGTTCCACTTTTCCTGTACGTCTTACCCGGGCATCCATGAACGTTCGGTAACACAAGGGAAAAATTCATCTACTGTAAACCACTGCAATATCGTAGGAGGCGACTTATATAGAGCCTGTGAAAAATCGAAGGGGTTTCGTGTGTGCTTTTAATTGGATACCGTATAAAGCTGCTGCCTAAACAGATTTTCTCTTCTCTTTCTGTTTCTCTTTTCTACATTTTTGGGGCTTTGTTGTTAGTGGTGAATCCAAAGTTGGTTTGGTTTGGTAAAGTGACGTCCTATCAACAGCAATGGTCGTTTAAGGACGGACTTCCCTGTGTGCAAGATGCATGCGTGTAGTGTATGCGTGTGTGTTTAGGGAGACTGCGATATGTTCGAGTTTGTCTCCTTGTGAAAGCGCCGAACTCAGGCCAACTTTATAATGCTACCTCACTTATTATATAAGTATTATAAACCAAAAAACACACAATACGTTTGCAACTTTAACAAGATAGTTTTGTGAAATGAGACCATGAGGTTTCATTTTATACAACATTTTAGAAAAAGGTAATAACTTGTAAACCGAACCAAAGAGTCTGGTCTAGACAATAGTCTGGTACATAGAAATTGAAGTTGACAAGCATTATATAAACTATGGAGGCAACCAGACATCAATAAAGTGTTCGTGCTGAAAATTATACACAGTACAGAAATAACCATTCCGGATTTATCTGATTTCACAGATAGAAACCAATTTGTCTGAACGTTACCACATTACATCGAGTACAAAAAAAGGATGACTGCATTTAAATTCATCAGAAGCTCAAGTATCCAGAATGTTAGATTCAACTGTACACACAAACCGAAATTTCCAAACTAAGGTGGTCGCATTAGATGCAGAAACCATAGTATTGTGATAAAGAAGGTAATAGTTTACACTGAAACCATAGTGTTCAAACTAAAAGGACACTTCATGGACGTGGACGGAAGTTGAATTGTTTAAATGGTTAAGATTTAAAGGATTAAATGTTCCTGTAAAAGTCAGGGTCATTATACAGACGGACAAATTTGCATTAGAAATGGAAACAAAAGTGTCCAAATCGATGAGTTATATTCTAAACAGAAACAAAGCGTCCAAACAAACGACGTTACATTGAACAGATATAAAAGTGTCCTAACAAACGACGTTTCATTGTTATCAGATATAAAAGCATCCAAACAAACGACGTTACATTGAACAGATATCAAAGCGTCCAAACAAACGGCGTTACATTGAACAAATATAAAAGCGCCCAAACAAACGACGTTACATTGAACAGATTCAGTTGTGGGACCGCACAACGCACCAAAAATAGCGTGCGCACACCGTGCATACATCGTTCACACACCGTCCGCACATCGTCCACACATGGTGCGCACAACTGTGCGATTTGGTATCATTTGTAGATCAAAATTGCGGAATTACAAAAATACGGAAGGCGCGTATGCGATAGTGTACACTGTGTATATATATCTGTATTTTCTCATCACAATAATCGAAATGATACAATTTCACAATGCGTGTTACACAGTATTACAGCGACCGTTAGGCTGTCAAGAATGGGTTTGGCTCCAATGTAACAGAACAGGTAAATAACAATTTATGAGTGTCCAGAGTTTTGCCTGGCCAGTGCCTGACACAAAGAGCTGATATGCGATACCGTTTGACCGTAATTAATAGTATTTGTTATTTGCATTCGTTTGCCTATAGCTCCCCTTCACTTGGATTTTCACACACCCGGCCTTACCCGACGAGTTACGTAGGTCCCCCAGGCGGGGAGAAAACTACGGTCCAGGTACATGTACAAAGCGGTTATGTTTACCTGTATACGGGATTGTGTTGTGAATTAACATGTGTCGATTAAGTTTGTTTAAAAACACAGAAAACACAATTTCTAAATATAAGAATGTATAGACAGAAAGATAAGTTTATAGATGTTGCTAGAATATAGAAACATACATAAACATCAAGTATATATGTTTAAACACGAAATCGTATAAATTGTTACGGCATTCCTCAATTTACACCAACCACGATTGTTATCGCACAGCATCCGCACAGATGTGCGCAAGCAATGAGCGTCCTTTTTTATCGTTCGCCCATCGTGCACACACCGCTCACACACCGTGCACACATCGTGCGCACACCACACATCGTGTAACGTTGTGCGATTCCACAACTGGATCAAAGCGTTCAAACATTCGACGTTATATTGAACAGATATAAAAGTGTCCAAACAAACGACGTTTCATTGTTATCAGATATCAAAACGTCCAAATAAACGACGTTACATTGAACAGATATTAAAGCGTCCAAATAAATGACGTTACATTGAACAGATTTAATAACGTTCAAACATTCGACGTTATATTGTGACAGAAACAATAGCGCGCAAACAAACGAGGTTACATTGTAAGCAGAAACCAGAGCGCCAAAAATAACAAGGTTACGTTATTTTAAGGGTCAGTATAAAGACAGACAAATTTGCATTAGAAATGGTTCCAGATTGATGAGTTATATCCTAAATAGGAACAAAGTGTCCAAACAAACGTAGATTACGCTTCACACAAAAATCAAAGCGTCCAAACAAACGTCGTTGCATTGAACAGATATAAAAGCGTCCAAACAAACGACGTTACATTGAACAGATATAAAAGTGTCTAAACAAATGACCTTCCATTGTTATCAGATATAAAAGCGTCCAAATAAACGACGTTACTTTGAACAGATATCAAAGCGTTCAAACATTCGATGTTATATTGAAAAGATATAAAAGTGTCCAAACAAACGACGTTACATTGAACAAGATATAAAAGCGTCCAAATAAACGACGTTATATTGAACAGATATCAAAGCGTTCAAACATTCGACGTTATATTGAACAGATATAAAAGTGTCCAAACAAACGACGTTTCATTGTTATTGTGTCGCCTGCGAAAAGCTAGTGACACATAGGTATTGCTATGTCGGCGTCGTCGGTGTTGGCAGCGTCGTCCGCACAGAGGTTTTCTTGCGATAACTTGAGTTTCCTTGGGCCGATCAAACTCAAACTTCATGCAGTGCCTCCTTACCAAAAGTGCCTGCTTGATTGCTTTCCAGGTTCGTAGATCAAAGGTCAAGGTCACTGTTAATATAAATAGAAAATCTGTTTTCGTGCGATAACTTGAGTTTCCTTGGGCCGATCAAACTCAAACTTCATGCAGTGCTTCCTTACCAAAAGGGCTTGCCTGAATGAGGCCACAACGAAAAACAAAACAACTATTGACTTGATATTCATTAACTTCCATGATCACAAAACAGTATGGATAGCACTATAATGACATGTTTGGGGTAAGAAATTGTGTACATAAATGTAGTTAACTGTTCTTAATCCGGAAATCAATTGTCTCGATCTCAAATCTGACACAGATTGCTGAATTGACAGCCAAATATGTTGATTTCAATAGGCCTATATATGTTCTTATTATACCCTCACGCCCCACCTGGGGTTGCCGATTGCACGTGGTTATTTCGGGCTTTGTTCACTTCATGAAGTCTATACAAAAAAACTGAAATTACAAACGATATTTTTTAAGAGAACAAAGGTATTTGGATTCAGAAAGGTCAACGGCTATGAAAGAGTGAGACATATTAGAACACAAAAAATATTTAAGACACTACATTTACGTGTTATCAATAACATTTGGAGTAGGAGGGCATTTCATAAATGTACGAGGCAGTTTCCACAGACATTCAAAGACTTCCCAGGTAAACACCTATGGTCTACCACTTCAACTATCATGCATACTGCAAGCCTTTGCTCTACCACCTTATTCATGGTGTATACTAAACGGCTGTGATCCACCACTCAACTTACCATGTATACTAAGAAGTACCACTCGACTCGTCGTGTATATAAAACACCTCGGATATACCACTCCACTCGTCATGTATACAAAATGTATTCGATCTAATNACTGTATACTGGACGACTTCGATCTACCACTTGACCCACCATGTATACCTCTAAAATGCCGTCTTACTCCAAATGTTATTGACAACACGAGCTGTTTAACATCATAATCCACAAGTTTATTCATTTATTTATGGGAAACCATCCGACAAATCATACGATTTAAACTTGGAATTGAGACAATGAGTATCCAAAGCATGTTCCTTAAAACTTCTTTTCCAGAATAACAGATTATATAACAAAATGATGCCATCCAAAAACATGATCTATGATTATTGCTTACTTTTAACAATATTTCTTGAAATGAAAAGTGTAACAATTTCTTCGTAATCTCCCAGCTTCCTGCGCAGGCGACACATCCACTTCCGTGGAATTCTTGTCAGATATAAAAGCGTCCAAATAAACGACGTTACATTGAACAGATATCAAAGCGTTCAAACATTCGACCTTATATTGAACAGATATAAAAGTGTCCAAACAAACTACGTTTCATTGTTATCAGATATCAAAGCGTCCAAATAAACGACGTTACATTGAACAGATATCAAAGCGTCCAAACATTCGACGTTATATTATATACAGAAACCGAAGCGTCAAAAATTACGATGTTATATTGTACACAGGAGCAAAATTGTCCAAACAAGCGAGTTTACATTGTAAACAGAAACTAAAGCGCCCAAACAAACGATGTTACATTGTATACAGAAACCAAAGCGTCAAACTACAAACAAAATTACACTGTAAACAAAAATCAAAGCGCGCAAACAAACGATGTTACATTGCATACAGAAACCAGAGCACCGAAACTAACGAGATTACATTATTTTCACAGAAATAACAATGTGCAAGTTAACGAGATTTAATTGTAAGTTTGTCGATAATCAGTCCTAAAGCTCAGACAAACGTTAATAAGACTTTACAATTTTAGCATAATAATAATAATAAACTTTATTTATTGAGGATAAAATACATGTTTAGCCAAAGCAGAATGAATGTGAAGCTTAACGACCTTTCTACAAACATAAAGTGGTTTTGTGTAGAACGACATTGACCCTGATATGTTTTCCTCGTTCCAAAATCTGTTTGGCATTTAGCTGTTTGACTGATGCAGTGGTAGCATTATCCTTGAAACCCATTTATTCAATACAGTGGACAAAGTTCACGAGACCATCGGTCTAAAACATGCAATCAGCTACACGTTACTCTTGTGTGGTTGTACGTATTTCTTATTCTACTTCAACGTCCAACAGTAGATTGAACTTTACATCCATTTAGGCGAGGTACGTTCTAAAAACAGAAATAGAATAAACTAAATACAAACGAAACGAATTAATTAATAAAAAGTCGGAACGAACTTAGTATTTGCTTTTTGGGGACACAGGAGGGTTTCCGTGGTATTTGAACTCACACTATCTAGATATAAACATGGACAGGCGTTTTTGCAATAAGCACTAGAAAATTAGTTCCATTTTTTTTTTTTTTAGTCTAGAAACGATTTAGTAATCACTCAGTTAGAAATAAACAGTTGACACTCCAATTTAATAAATATATACATTTTATTGATTTTTATCAGTTATCCCATAGAGACCCTCTTTAGTGCTAACCTGTCACGCAAGCCCCTCGCAATGTCTATCAATGTGGGCGAAATCTCGGGCAATCTCGTCAGAGCCACCATACTCTCTTACTTGGTGTTGCATTAGGAGAAACATGTATCAACTCTCCAATTTTCCTGTGTCATGGACGAAGTCTAATACATGCATATCCGAATCGAGAACGGTTGTACATGTAAAGGAGTGTTTGATACACTGCGTATACCCATACTAGTAGCTAGTAGATCGAAGCAGGGGTTAACCAAAATTGAGCACCAACTCAGGTATCATTTAGAACACGCTGACGTCACCAATTAGCGTTTCTTTTAGATCAGTACCCAAAATGTGTCATATCATGAATTGAATATCTTGCGCTTTATATACGGAAATATTTGCTAGTATCTCAATATTTCATAATACTCATTGGAATATTTATGAATAAACGTGTATGTTCCATGGCTATGTATTTGGAATAGATAATAATCTTGATCAGACATCATGATTGTGTTTCAAAAAACACGAACATAAATAAAGATGATGTGACTACGTCACGCGAGATAATGTAATATATATTCTTGTTTGTTTTGGGTAAAACACCCAGGGTCATTTGAGGACGGGTGTCTATGAAGACTCCAACGGAGAGAGAATGCAGACAGTTAACTAGAAGGGGAAATATAGATCTTCGTAGAAGACATGGGGTTATGCAGGGGTGGGGGTGGGGTGAGGGGTGGGGGTCTACATAACTCCTTTTATGATAAACGTGAAATGGGATACAGCAGATGAAGTCTTTCCTTTAACCTGCACGGGTTTGATAAAGCTTTGGTTAAAGGTAGATAATAGCAATAAGTTAAAGTCATATTAAAATAAGTGAATTGCAATATCCTAAATAGATTAAACTGTACGATGTGCATACGGTCAATACAGTTGTGTTTGTATTAAACAGGTGAGCACATAACCATGTACATTTCAGTAAACATGTACATTTTAGATAATTAGTCTATTTATACTTCACTTAAACGTGTATATTTCAATTAACCATGTACATTGCATACATTGCATATAATCATGCAGGTTTTTGTGAGTATTTTAACGCGTTATGTATGGAAAAGAGTCAGAGTATATATCTATGCAGGTATGACGAATACCCTGTAATGGTCTTCAATGTCATGGTGCAAAGCAGTATTTGTAAAGCGCAAACATTACTATAAAAAAATAGAAAAACGTCTTAAACTTTATGAACTCTAATTTCTTTTAATTCAGTCGTGAACACAAACGTTGCATAATTGCTACAAACAACTAGACACACACACACCCACACACACACACCTACACACACACACATCCTTGTTAATACCAATTAAATATGTGGTACGTTTGAGCATATATTTTCTACCAGGAAGATACTTAACTCACTATTTATTTACGATGTATATAAGAAACCCACATGTATTCTTGGCAGTTTTCATGTTATATTTACGATATCTAGAATACATGTTAAGTGTTTCCTACTCGTCTTGGAGGTATTAAATTCCTTGATACCGTGATGAAACGAACATAAAACAAAATATGAAATCCTCTACCGCTAATGAAACTGCGATAAAGAGAACCACTACAGATGTTGAAGATTTAGAAGTTTGTTCATCACATATTCCTAAGATAACAACTAAATTTAAAGTAGAAAAAATATCTCCACTGAAATCGATTGCGCAATCTTCAAAAATGTTTGCTATAAATTAGGGGGACGATTATATATAACTAACGGATAACGGGAAAGTGGCCTGAACTCATTCATTTTCCTTTAAAAATATTAGATGAATTATTTGTGCGTAATATTTGTATGCGTAGATAACTATTCGTTTTTATTTGAACAAATGATGCGATAAATACAAACGTTTGATTAATGTTGATTATGGTGACACAGGCCTGTAATATCCGACATTGTTAGCTAATACAGTATCATTCCGGAGTCCCTCCTTACTCTGTGTTTCCTGTTTGTCACGCATGTACAGTTTATATAGCTTTAAACATGCTGCACTAAGCTGAGATTTGTTAAATATGTAACTGTTTTTATGAAATAATATGATTTTGCTGGTAACGTTCGATGGAGTACGGCGTAGTATTAGTTACGTAGATCGGGTCTTCTACTGGTCGATAATATAGAGGACAGTTACCAGTATCTTCAGTAATACAAAATATATTTCAAAAATATCAAAATATTAGCCAAATTATGTTTACATGTATGACTTGTTTTTTCCGAAAAACCTACCCCCGAACGCAAAACGACACAGCAAGCTGACAATACTTGATCTCGATGCTTTTACCACTAAGCAAGTCCAGACAACCCTACGCGACAAAAAATGTCCTCTCTGCAAAAAATAAATAAATATATAAATATATCAACACCACTAATGTAAGTGTCCACCTTTGTCTGTGCGTCCGTCCGTCCATCCGTCCGAAAGGTTTCCGGGGCATATCTCCCGTACTATTTCACCTACGGTTATGAATCTTGGTTTGTGTGTACACGCATGGAAGACGGTGTGTCGCGTACCATATGTAGGTCACTGTTACCTCTACCGTGACCTCTAACCTACGTAACGTGAGACTTTCAGCATATAAAATAAACGTTGTGTTTCCCTCAGAAAATAAATTCCCCCGTGATACAGTGCAGGTATAAACGATGATTATTGTGGGCAGTAGAATGGGCTGATGTCTTAGACAGATTCGCTTGTGGCCTGCGTATCGGTAAGCTAACTAGGCTTTTATTAGATGTGCCACTTGTAATTTTCCCATGGTACATTTGAAGTGTGTAGTCAGTGTTTTGATTCGTCAAATTAGCAAAAGGGATATTTTTCACTAGTGAACATATCTTTCACTAGTGCACATATCATTTTTATATAATGAATAATTTTCAATATTTCACTGTTAAAAATGTAATAAAATGGACAATGCATTGATAAACAAAACTGTGCCTGACACATATACTAGTATATATGATGAGAAACGCATGAACCATTGGGACGATTACACCACAGCGACGTGTCGCATGCTATTTTGGCGGAAGATACATGTATATGTCTATAAAAGTGGGCGTCACAGTATATACAAAATATACTAGCATATAAGTGATGCCCATTTGTATATATATTCTATATAAATGGCATGTCCCTATGTTTGACATTATCTCCGTCGATGAAAAGTATTACAGAATATTTAAAGCTATACATTTTACTGATTAGAACAAAACATTAGTATACCATTGTGTCTGTTTTTAACGTTTTCTTTGTGTGGCATGAGTGTCAATTATTTTACACTTTTTAAATGAAATATTCATACTAAAATTTGATTCGAAGTCAATAAAGCTATATTCAAAATATCAGAATTATCCAATATTTGTTTTAAGGCGTTAAACATGTTCTTTGAAATAACAAAGGTAATTTCATCGTCAATATTTTACTTTTTATTTCATCAACGAGCTATAACTCCTGTCGTTATATCATAAAGTCGTACGGCTAGAGGACTAGGGCACCTTGCTTTGTTAACGTTAATTCAACTCCGACCCCCTCTAAAACTGCCATATGGTCTTTAAGTTTCCTTTTTATCGCCTATGTTAACATAACGTTTTCATTGGTCAATGATAATCACGTGACTCTTGTGAAAAAGTAATATATTTTTAATCAAGTTTATTTGCATAATGAATTACCAAATTGATTTTCTTATAAAAGAAATTACAAGCATCTTTAAAAGTATTACCTTTATTGCAAAAGAAATTGCCTTCATTACAATTTAATCGTGAAATTATCCACTAAAATGAGATTATGTGTATTAAAATTGCACTTGATGTTAATCTTGTTTAAAATGAATTATAAACTTATTAAAGCTATACTAGCGGAAAAAAGAAACTGTGCATGCGGAGAATTGTTATACAGTCGAACCTCGTCATCTCGAAGTCGACGGGATCGTTGGGACACTTCGAGTTATCCGAGTATACATTTAAATTCACACACATGACCGAGTATGACACATACACACTATCCGTGTGTCATTGACAGTTTTTCCCGTGCAGTTTGTTCTCTATAGGCGTTGACCAGTTTGCACATTTTTCTCGTCCAGCCATCCAATTCGACAATAAAAGTTTATTTTTCAAATGTTGGGTCACTCTGTTGAGAACAGTGAACAGTAAAAACAGCATTATAATGTTTTAATTTGTAATTAATGCTATGCCGAGGCTCTATGAAAATGACCGCCTCCTGATTATTTGTATGCTTCAAGCGGGTATGGGCCAAGCCTTTGTCTCTACACGTTTTCGTGTCCATCGAAACACAATCCGGGATTTGTGGAGACGACATCAACAGTTTGGCCTAGTCGGCGATTGACCTCGTTCGGGACGTCCATGTGTGACGTCACGTCAACAGGACAACCATATTCGGCTTGTCCATTTGATAAATCGCTTCCAAACGGCAAGTTTGACTGCACGGACAATCCCTGGGTTGCTACCAATAAGCCAGAGAACTGTACGGAACCGACGGCGTGAAAGAGCTATCCGTCCGCGACGTCCTGCGATCCGCCTAGTTCTTCTGCCACGTCATCGTGTAACACGGCTGGACTGCTGCTGAAGGCATCTGCGATTTACTCGACGGGATTGGGCAGGCATTTCGTTTACGGACGAGTCGCGAGTCCACCTGGATAGTAGTGACGCGTAATGATTTTGGGCGGCATCACAGCCAACGGGAGAACGCCTCTGGTGGTTGTTAACGGGAATTTGAACGCGCTACGTTACCGTGACGAGATCCTCTGGACCCACGTCGTTCCATTCGTGCAAGGGCAGCAACGTCACATTACGCTACAGCAGGACAACGCCAGGCCACACACATCTCGTGTCGCTATGGACTTTCTGGCCCAGCAGAACGTTGACGTGTTGCCCTGGCCTGCTGTATCCACCGATCTGTCGCCCATTGAACACGTCTGGGATGAAATGAAGCGGAGATTACGGGCATTACCTAATCAACCGGTGACGTTGGCTGATTTGGCTGCAGCGTTGGTACTGATCTGGAATGCCATCCCACAAGCATTCTTGAACCGTCTGATAGAGCGGCTCCATGCGTCGACGTTGCCAGGCTTGCATTCAGGCAAACGGTGGACATACGAGGTATTAACTTTATGAACTCAGTATTGACCCCTGCTGTGTTTACGTCACTCCTGAGCGGCACTTATTGATTCCATAACATGGAAAATGGAATGCAACTGTTGATAAATAACAAATAAATTGTCCCTGAAAACCTTGTTGTTCTACGTCATACACATTTATTTTTATAACCCATTTTCGGCATGCACAGTTTCTTTTTTCCGCTAGTATACATATAGATAAGGTTTTTTGCCTGCTATAATAATTATATTCGTCCTATTTTGTGTTATTTTGCTATATTATATTTTAACTGGATTGCAGATCTAAAACCGTCTGTTATATTATTACTAAGATGCGAACAGTGGTTATTACAATTTTGCTGCCTCTTCGCTGTTTTTTTTATTTATTTTTATCGTAACTAGGTATGTACATCATGAATTTAAGATTTAAGAACAATGACTGCAGACATAATGAACTGAATTTAACTATTATCATGACGGAAGATATTGTAAAGATTCAGATATTACATTGTAAACACGTATAAGTCCCATTAAAATGTATGAAAATAACCCCAACATAATTTCCGTTATTTCGCTTGTTTCGATACTAAATATGTGATATTGGCATGGAAATGATTTCGTACAGATTTCTGATACTAAATAAGAATTTTCCGATTTTTTGTTGACAATCGATAATATAGATGAACGGAAACATGAAAAAGAGTATGTACAGCTGTATCATTGATTTTTTTTTCTAAAACTCTTGTTTCAATAACCTGGAGAGGCACTTTTGTGGGTGAAAAGTTCAAGTTTTGCTATCACAGGAAGATAACACACACCTGTTCCGAATAAGATTAATCAGTTTGGTATAAAGGCTAGGTTTATTTGTTCCTGTTTGTGTTAAAAACAAACCTAGCCTTCACTATACATGTATAGTTTAATTTTTACAAGTTAACAGATGCAGTCATCTTTGGGAAGGTAGTGATCTTGATAAAGAAAACGACCTGATACGCAAAATTGATTCTTAGTAGTAAATTTGTTACAGACGCATAGTTCTTGCAAACAGATATTTGGAACATCAAAATGATTTCCAATGTGTCGACGATTATTCAGAACATACAATTTTTTACAGCCTAGGCAGGTTAAGTTTACGAACAAAGTGTTCACCAGGGAGCTCCCTTTATACCTTCATTTAATTAACTAGTTTTAACATGTAGTCAAGTAAGGATTGAAACATGATAAAAAAATATGTCCAGGCGTAGGTAGACTTGAAACTGATATCTGTATGTTTACATGACCGATGGTTAGTCAACCTCGGTTCAAACCCGTACAGGTTCAGGAGGATGATCGTAAGAGGCGTCTAATATTATTGGGGGCCTGCAGAATTTGGGTTTGTTCCTTGTCTTCTATCTTTTTTTTATTTTGGGTGGGGGCATTGAAGAAACCAAGAACAGACCTGCTGTATTCCACTGCATTTGTTTCGTAAAAGGCGACTAATGTGGGGCCCCTTGGAGAATCGGGGGGTTTCTTCCGTGTATTCTACTAAAAAAACATTGAAAAGATAAATTTGACTCGCTGCCCCCATTCCAGCTATTTGGATATTTTTCATCCCACTTGGTTAACTGTACTAAAAGTAACGACTTAATTACTGGTCCATGGTTTTTGTAAAGCTACGGCCTGATAAAATGATCCCCTACAGCTTTACCACCTACGTACAAGTTGAAGAAATTGATCCCACGCTAACAATTCATCAGATCACATGGAAGTGCCACCTCATTAACCTTCATTATAAGAACACATGATCTCTCGTAATCGTCTCCAGGGACAATCTAAGATGTCAGATTAGTCAAACATATGACGTTACTGTTAAATTTGAATAGAAAAAAGAATATGTTGATGAGTGCCCTACTATCTTCGTGAATTAGAAAACCCATTACCCGTACATTGTAGCAATATCAGACGTTGGCGTTGATAACAAGAGATTTTATGCAGAAGAATACAAACAACACCAGTCCAGTGTGCGTAACTCACGAGTTGATGTGTTTGTCCGCGAAAGAAACGAGTGCTATCAGCATCGTCAAATAAAACATATGTGTTGCTTGCATTTCTGTCGAGAAATTAAACATGATTATACCGAATTAGCATCTAATGTGGTTTACTAAAACATCAATTATAATTTGAAATATGTCGACGACAGAACAACAAAGCAACCCGACATCATAACATAATATGGCGCTAAACTATTCAGAAGTCAATCTGATTTCAGTTCCCTCTTAGATCAGCGCATGATAACCGATGAGTCCCAGTCCAACAATTGAAGTGCTGGCTATTAGGGCAATACAACCGTTCCTATTTCCACTGTGTGTGATACAGAACCTCGTATTTAATGGCGTGCAACTTAGCTGTATTGATTCATTAACGCTCTCAGTGCAAGAACAGCGTAATAAAAAAACCCAATAGGCTTGCACAAACATCGTGAAACAGACGGTATAGCAATTACAAACGAAAGGAATTACTTAAATGGTAAAATGTCAATGGGTCATTGGTGATAAATGGAAGACATGAGCTCAACTTTGGAAAATAAATCATCTGACAGTCTCCTGACTTCATCGTCAAGTAATTGCACTCCCCATTGTTTTATTAACATGGCTTTAGAGAGGTTTTTTTTTCATGAGAAACATATATCGACATATATGCTGCGCAAAATTATTATAGAGTTAGGCGGAGGTAGATGCTACAAAGAAAGCAGTCTATAAATGGTTACCACGAAAATACTGTACACGTTCATCACTGCGAAATAGAAATGTATGTCAGTGTCTCTTGTAGAAGTTTCAAAAATGGGTGTCACTTACTGTTTCAAATGTCTTCATTTAGCTGACATTGAGGTAACAAGTAATAGACCTACTGTACCCCGCTGCATGTGTATCGTAAAAAGGGACTAACGTGGGCCCGATTTAGATTCAGGTTTTTTCTTATGTGTCTTCTACTGAGATGACTTTGAGCAGATAGAAATTGATCTGCTGACCCCATGGCAGCATTTGTAATCTTATCCACTTACTAACTTTCCTATCGTCTATCTTCTGTTTTGTTTAATATGGTGCCTCCCTTGACACCCGTCTTCAAATGACCCTGGTGTTGCGAGAAAGAAAGTAATCCTAAACAAACACACGAGACCTCCACTTTTTATCATACCTGTCCTTTCGTTTCTATTTCCTTTCTGTTTCAGTTGGTATCGCCGTAGGCACCCGTCTTCAAATGACCCTGGCTGTTGCAAGAAAGATAAAACCCCTCAACAAACAAACAAAATTGAATCCTTTAAACAACATTATTTTCAAGCTAAATAAACGGGACCAGTATATCCGAGTTGACAATGGGTTTTAACTGCTAATTACAAGGCCTGCAATTGAACACCTGTCTTCTAGCAAACCGGTGGTCAAGCATTACCAAGCGCTCTTTGTCTCAAGACATAAGGGGGTTGGTCGTCACTCATTTTATAATAGCAGGAAACTTTTAAAAAAATAGCTCAGTTCATGTTTGTTCTGCATCTGAAGCGCTATATCAATGCTATAACAATACTAATTCTGAAAAGTATATATATATTTTTTAAATAAAGAATTACACAGTTTTTGTCTAACTATTTTTGGATTGTTAATTGTTTCAAATTAAACGGTCTGCAAAGTTTTGCAATAAATAGCTAATGAATTATTATATTGCGTGTATGTGGGAAACACATTTTTACATTCCCAAAATTGAATTTAATTTTCGAAAGAATACATTTAGTACTATTGCATTATTTTATATACATGCAATACATAATTGATGTAAATGTACAATAAAAATTATATATAGGCTATGTTTCGTAAAAAAATATCATGTAATGCATTCATAATGAACAAAAGCAGGTTGATGACATTTATGTTAAAAAAGTAACCTGGCATTCTCTCATTTTCTTGAATGTTAATCAATTGTCAAAAGATTAATTTGCAAAATATATTAGGGAACACTTTGTGTTGATATATAGCGAGAACGTATGTGGTTCCTTCAATAAAGATAAGGCGGGAAGAGTAAATGAACTCATTTCAGCGAGAAATTGTGAGGAATGCCTTTCCTTCCAATATGTAATCGCTAGACCCGCAGGTTATTTGTAAGCTCTTATTCTTCATCACATCACAGGATATAACTTACAACCTTATTATCCTAGCAAGAGTATCGTGATGCCTTCTTAATAGCATACATTGATGTAGATTCAGATGTAATGAAACACTTATTACCTCAGTAATCAGTCCCGACATTGCCAACATTTATATGTGAAATAGAATTTGATTGTATGTATGCATGTATGTTGACGAGTCGGGTTTAAAATCAAACGGTATAGGTTTGAGAACGCACGTTTTTGAAGTACTTCGGTAAGTGATTTCTTTGTTTATGACCAATAAATCCATGATTTATAATCTTCGCCGCTTTATGTAATATTCCTAAGCCTGTACGTATGTGTTATGTCATATACAGCAGAAGTTATGTCAAATGTTCATATTAACATCAGTACACGAAGAAAATAAATATTTGATGATATCGAAACATCCTACCTTTATTCACCTTCCACACTTTAAGACGGTGTTTAATTACATCTACACGCTATTTGGCTTTTGATATGACCTCGTCATGTACGAACACTACAGGTTTAAAGATTTGACGAGGCGTCAAAATAAGCACACATCAACGGAATGCAAGTTATATCGGTACAAGGAAATTGTATTTTTTTTGCTAAATTGTGTTTATTGATAGCTAATGAAAAAGGCCCTATAATTTAGGAACTAGAAGTCTTATTTTATGAATTCTATTGACATTGAATTGTTGGTAATTCAACTAGCTGGGTAATTAGAAACGGTGTTTTGGTTGTGAGATTTTTGAATAACTGACAAAACTTTGTTCCAGAAGAAAAAAATATATATACTCTACAACTTAAACTGTATAACATTAGCTTGAAAGTGTCATACCAGGAATTGTTGTGGCTGGAAAAATTGGCATAAATGAATCAGCAGTGGTTCGATAGTGGTTCAACATAAGGGTTAGTTGAATGGTAGAACGTAGCGTGAATGGTATGATTTAGTGCCGATGACAAGGTACAAAAATGTAGAGAGTCGGAGGTTCCGGGTTTGAATCTCGGTCTGGCTAAGTCGTATTATCTGTCCCCTCCTGTTACAGCAGCACATGTGACCACACGTTGTTGCTAGTAAGTTTTTGTGTTGTTTGAACACTTTGAAAAGGGGGAAACCCAAACATGTGTCATACAAGTAATCAGTATTGATGTCCTCTGAGGGAGGGAAGGGCTGTCTTTGCAGAAAAGGAGGGATTTGTGAAGCAAGACTGATTGGGTTGATTGCCATTGACTAAATAGTTCAATAAGTAAAAGTTTCTGACTAGAGTTTAGACTCAATTCGAAACCATGTCAGGTTCCGTTGCATTTCCTTCTCTTTATGCAGGACAACATGATCAGTTGTGACTGGAGAGTAGGAAAACGGGCTTAATGGTACCTAGATAGTTGGATAACTGGATTAGTGGAAGCAGGATCAATGAGGCTCAACTGCAATGCACACGTTGCGTATATTTGCTCAATTTAGCCGTAACGATTGGGTGGCATCGACCATTATGATGCCATAACCACGTTGGTGTTAGCTAGACAAGGGAAAGGGCTTGATATAAGTTGTAAAACTTGTGCCCAATTCCATTGCTATGTAAAATAAAATGGCAATAAAATATGTTTAAAACAAAACAAGGTGGTGTTAGATTCCAGTAATGCATATATGGTTTAAACCCGTTTTGTATAGGAAAGCGTGGTACTACGTGTTTATACATAAATGACAGCAGACTGAAATTCATTTACTAGAATTGTTGAGAAGTTCGTTTTTTTTCTTGCAGCACTATATGACCATATGTGGTGTGATTTTACCCCATACTTCTATGATTGTGGATGGTTCATGGGATGAGTGACACAGCAGGTAGTAGCAGAGAAGGCTGTACTTAAAATCCCCATCCTGGTCTGATTTCACTGTGATTATTGCATCTGTAAGAGAAGAATTATTTTTACCCATTAGAGTACCATAAATGTTTCACGCATTTGTCAGAATATGAAACTGTTTTACGACTGGCGAGAAAGCCTTGGAATATTAAGGATATATCAGAATAGTGAGGTTATCTATGGTTTTATATCCAGATGAATTCATGCTGGATATCAAGGCTGTGCGACATTTGAATGGGGCTACTGAACGAATTTTACGGTTTTCTGCTCTTTTCTTTTTATTTATCCTTCTATTTATTGTAATAACATCAGTTGATTTTCCAAAGATTTTCCAGGCAAAAAGTTACTGTCGCTTCATCGGAATCTGAACAAAAACAACAACAACGAAAAAATCAGCGAAAGTGAATAGTGAAAAAATATTTCCGATTGTTCACTCACGAATAGAAATCACTTGTTATATCTCACTTCCAAAAACGAAAAAAAGAAACACGTATGCTGCAGTTTCTATACTGATTTTCATTATATTAAAGAGGCTCATATTATGCGTATGGTTTTGCACGAAACATCAAGCTGAAAATCTGGTTGCCCAGGTGTACAGGACAGGAAAACACAGTTTTCTTTTAAATCATTTTAATATCCCTTCATACACTCATCACTGTATTTAATTGTATTACACGTATAAAACCAACTGCTGGGATCTCAGTGTGCAGAGGAACTAAGTGGCAATGAAGTTGGTGAAATGAGCCCAAGTTGGGTGTCATGTTTGATGTCGGCAGCATGACATTTCAGAATTGAAGTACAAACGTCGTTACCTGTTTTTCTTCACACTAGGAAAGCGTCAGCCGGGACCAAATGCCGCTATAGTTTTCTTTTCAATGTGTTTTCTCAGTTTTTATTATTCCTCGGAAAGTCTGTTTCCTTTGTCGATTTTTTGTCATATTTTTATCGATATTTGGTTCAAACTTCGTTGTTGTTAAAACCTCGGTAGTTTACTTTTTATTTATTTATCTATGTTTATTTGTACTGTACCAACTGGCAAGTCTCGCTCTTTGTAGACAATGTTTGACCCAAATGACACTCTTCACCCAGTAGCATCTACATATGTAGATACATGGAAAGGGTGAAACTGAGGAACTGATATTGGTTTAATCGGTACTCAGTTCATGTATGAAGATGACTCAAAGATCGAATAAATGTTTTCTAAGGCTCAGCATCCATGGTATTACGTTTTCTTTTCGATTTTCCTTAACGATAAGGGTATGGACCTGTTTCCCAGTGGCTCAACCAAGCCATTATCCGAGCATCTTAATGTTATTCATTGTGTTTTCAATTCAGGGTTACAGTCGTAATCGGACACTGTGTACTCACGAATAAGAACTACTGGAATAGGGATTTGAGAAAATTTCAATGATTTTCTGATACAAAAATGTTTCCTTTATCGAAATATTTACTTTTCCACTCTTACACTGCCAAACCTCAAACCCAACCCAGGAAACGCCCTAGTTCTCTTATTATGAGAACTGTTATAATGGTACAAAATATAGTTCCTGATTGACAAATGTTTTGTTGATTTCGATGGACAGATTTTCCAGCGGCCTGTAAGCACTCCTGTTGGAACTGTGCCCCACTTCCTACCGATTTGTGTTTTTGTTTTCGTATGAATTTATTGAAGGGCTTATCAGGACTGGTAACCGATACCTTCCCAACTCCTTCAAATTCACTTTCAAATACATCGACGATGTTTTATCTTTAAATAACAAGACCTTTATGACTTTTAGATATACTTTATTGAACTTGAAAATAAGGGCACTACAGACTCTTCTACATCGGCCGCTTTCAATCCTCTTTATCAATGTGTTACGATCACTTTCGCTGCCAACAACCCTGGTATATCCCATAGCAACATTGAAGGCACGCGGCTAGCTTAGGTTACAAAGCCGACCAATCGCTAGGCTGCTACCTGTCTTTTGAAGATTACAGCGGAGCGACACCTGACTTTAAAGCCAGTCAATTTTACCGTTTAGCAACCGACAGAGTCTTTTGATGTACATAATAGGATCAAACTAGTCTCATAGTCTCATCCACAGTTACATATGGTGCAAACTGCGATTTAAATTTTGCTATGACATTGTCCAGGTGTGCAGAGAGCGTAAGTGAGCGTAGCAACTCGAGTTTCGAGGATGGCCGCTTTCAACAATCTTAACTTATAACATGAAAAGAGAGACGGCTAATATAACCAAGTTGCACGATGAATTCGGATAATAAACTGTCTTTATATTAAAATTATTTGCTTACTCAATCTGCGATGTTGGCACGTCTTTGATGATTCAACGTTCACGATCTTGCTTCGAACATCATGATTTTCGCCATAGGTATCGACTGCTGACAGAAATCCTACAGCAAAATGTTTCTAGTGATGAAGGCCAAAGAAGACTACATATGCAATGGCAAGTATTATGGTTACCGTCACGATTAAATTAGAAACTACCTTTTTATGTGCGAAATGAACGTGTCGATAGTTCCCTCATGAATGTGTTTTGTTGTCACCACCCCAGTTCTCGTTTTGACGACATGGCACAAGAATTTCTGAATTAGCGTGTGTCGTCGATAAAGCATAACATGTTTACAATCCCGGAACAATCGATCTTGTTAACCTTTTACGAAAACCTTGAAAATTGTCATAAAATTACAATGTACATGGTATTCTTAGGGATAGTGTAATACTCCAACTGTGATAATTGCAAAGAAGGGTTTAACTTAACTGCATTTATCGTCTTGAAACATTCTCCTTTTAACATGTATATGTATATATAAATGCACTTCTATCGTAGTAGTTTTTTTTTAATTTTCTTTCTTTACTTAAACCATTATAATTTAACATTGTATGTCACGTTTCATGATTTTGCTGATAAATATATTACTATATATAACTATCCATTCTAAACTGGTTTTTTCCGACATGACTATAGCTTTAACAGTGTACTTCTATACATTTCTACAAATATTGGTAAGGGCATTATGTTACCTAGTTTGGTCATTGATTGAGAGAGGCATGGGCCCACCTTCTTCGAACAATCTTAGTTGATTGCCTTATAACCATCATTAGCCACATGTTCAAGCGACGCTTTGCGACGATTACTGACACTAACGGACGTTAAACTTGTTTAGTTGTATCCCGTTACGTTCAGTAACCTTTAAAGATTTAAAAGCTGCCCTGAGATTACCCAGACAAAGTCCTTTTATTTGAATTGTATGAGATTAACCTTTATTGGTACCTTTTAATTCATATATCACATGTTAGGAATGTTTTAGTGTATTATCGATTAACCTTTAAGAAAATAGAACAAGAAGATTGATCAATTAGAAGATATTTTTTGTACAAATTATCAGAAGGGAAAAAGAAAGAAATGCTGTGGAATGCTGTAAACGTACATATTTTAGCGTTTTCTAACTTAAGCTCTTTTTCCGCTTAAATATTGCTCTAATGTATGACTCCGTATGTTTAAATTTCTGTAAGGTTTCAAAGAAAGCGAAAACAATGCACAGGCAATACACAAACGATCAAAGATTGACAACACGTTTGACGATAAACGATGAAATGCGGGCATTTTCAGACAATATCCGTGTTTGAAATAAATTTAGGAATGATTAATAGATAATAAATAACACAAATGAAAATATCCTGTTCTAATCTTTATTCTAACACGATTCGTTTGCAACGCGTGTTTTGATTGGATACGGATCATGTTCTAATCTGCGATAGAATCATTATCAATCGTGTTAAGCTCCTCCCATCGCACTTAAGCTACGCCCCGTTTCTAACCAAAACAATATGGCGACAAACTCTCCTCTTAGCGAAATCTCGCTGATAAGCTTAAGGCTAGCAGGCATCAGAACAGAAACGACCGATGAAACGTATTTGTTGAATGAATTAAAAAAAAGTAAACATTCCTTGTCCTTACCTCCAATTCTTACTGAAACGTTCGTTCCATCCGTCTGAAGGCATCTAGTTAGATCCGAAATCAAATAAAACATTTCGAATGTGTCGTATGAATTAACACAAAACTCTTCACAAATCTATACAAATAATTACCGATTTTGTCTGCATACTGACATGAAAATGTAAGAATTTGGTCAACATTAATCCAAATGTGTTGTAAACTTTGGCAACAGGATGTTCACAAACAATCCAGATATTCCGCCTCGTCAACATACAGTTCGAGCGCTTGCCAGTATGGGCGGGGCCAAATGACCGACCTTTGAAAGCTTCTTTCCGATTCGTCAGTCCGCTGATAAAACATTTCGAATGTGTCGTATGAATTAACACAAAACTCTTCACAAATCTATACAAATAATTACATGTTAGCGTAGTATATTTGTTAAGGTATTTTAGAATAGGGATAGTACGTTATTTTTCGTGTCTATACTGGCGATTAGAACATGAAATTTGGTTTAAACTCTCGACCTATCAGTCTCGAGTTCAAACCAACTTTCATGTTCTAATCGCCAGTATAGCCACTCAAAACAACGAACTATCCCCTAATCAGTATACTACAGAGAAGAGTATTCGTTTTTCTTTCCCATAAGTTGATTGAACATATTTTGATACGCATAATATCATAACTGAAACTGTATTTTATACGAACATACTTACACACGGTTCAGTAAGGTAACAGGGAAATGACAAAAGATTCGTGTGTACCTACACAAGTGTCTATGTATTTATATACATTGTTAATTACGCCTGATAATAACCGTAAACCTAATGTCGTTAAGTTTGTCGGACAGTTTAAAAATGCCCACGACCATTTCGCCTTATAAAAATATATGTCAAAATTTGAGATCAAAATAGCTGAGTTTGAGTTTTTTTAAATTTTCGCATGCATGGGAGGATCGATGATAATGGACATAAGTTTTGCTGTGGTAGGGGTATTGTTTGTTATGATATATATTGGAACCGTTACGGAATGTCAAAAATAGAGAAAAAAAATCAAACACTCGATCTCTATATATTTCTATATCTTAAATGACCATACAGGGGTTTTAAGTGATTTGCAAGAGTTATAAAATCTACGCATACTTTAAATTTAGCCAAATTAAAATGTTGCAAATTTTACTGAAGTCATTGGCCAAGCATGAGGTTGATTTCAATTAATCAGGAATAACCTAGACAAAGTGATCGTTAATGGTTTCAATCTACCTTCTTTGGTAACTGCCGAGGCCTTTTGGTATTCAGTGTCGGTAATTAGAACTATTTTTTTTATCGTACGAATGTCTGAAACCAAAGCTGTTAAAATGTCACCGATTGGTTCACAAATGTATTGACTTACGTGTACATGGGGAATTGTCGACATGCCAACACATCTATCAACATGTGCGTCGTAGCTAACAAAAAACGTGTCTTGGCGTCTCACTAGGCCTACAACATTTGCGTTGTATCAAACTAAGACTACAGCATTAACGTTGTAGCTAACAGAAACTTGTTTTTGTGTTTCACTAAGACTACAGCATTTGCGTTGCAGTTAACATAAACTTGTCTTTGTGTTTCATCAGGCCTACAGCATTAACGTTGCAGTTAACATACACTTGTCCATGTGTTTCATCAGGCCTGCAGCATTAACGTTGTAGCTAACAGAAACTTGTTTTTGTGTTTCACTAAGACTACAACATTTGCGTTGCAGGTAACATAGACTTGTCCATGTGTTTCATCAGGCCTGCAGCATTAACCTTGTAGCTAACAGAAACTTGTTTTTGTGTTTCACTAAGACTACAGCATTAACGTTGTAGCTAACAGACACTTTTTTTTGTGTTTCACTAAGACTACAACATTTGCGTTGCAGTTAACATAAACTTGTCTTTGTGTTTCATCAGGCCTACAGCATTAACGTTGTAGCTAACAGAAACTTGTTTTTGTGTTTCACTAAGACTACGGCATTAACGTTGTAGCTAACAGAAACTTGTTTTTGTGTTACACTAAGACTACAGCATTAACGTTGTAGCTAACAGACACTTGTTTTTGTGTTTCACTAAGACTACAGCATAAACGTTGTAGCTAACAGAAACTTGTTTTTTTGTTTCACTAAGACTACAACATTTGCGTTGCATTTAACATAAACTTGTCTTTGTGTTTCACTAGGCATAGGGCATTTACGTTGTAGCTAACAGAAACTTGTTTTTGTGTTTCACTAAGGCTACAACATTTGCGTTGCAGTTAACATAAACTTGTCTTTGTGTTTCACGAGGCATAGGGCATTTACGTTGTAGCTAACAGAAACTTGTTTTTGTGTTTCACGTAGCTTGATTTTTTTTCTGTGTAAAAATATATGTCATTATTTAATCTTATGTATGAATAATTTTCCTTTATTACAATATACTCAATACTCAAACCCTTGTTTTTGCCAGGCGCTTGCCTGAAGCTTTAGAGGAAATAGGCAAACTGATTCAGAACTTCCTGCAGAGGCTAACTTTTATACATGTTATATGTTATCTACGTACGTATACTTTATTAAACCAACATTCAAATTTGGAATACTCGCGGTTTAAAAAATATGACCTAGGAGTTCCTCAATCACCCTTGATCATAATATTTAGAATAAGGATGTAGTCCCCTACACCCTCGACCACAGTTATACGTCGTTTGACGAAATACACCTGAAATTATTGCTGCATGAATCTTGTTCTGCACTAACACACTTTGATAACGTGATGCAAGGCAAACAAAATGCACCGTGATGGTCTTATTTTTTGTATGATAACTTTATAAGTACATCCTTTTTAACAGAAAACTCATTCTCGAAATTCCAGGGGTTACGTCATCTGCAACCCTGGAATACGTCATGACAAAAACGATGGTCCTGATGAGCATCAAAAGGATCGCACGGCAGCTAAAAGATAAAATTGACCTGTTTTAAGTCTAGCATCGTATTTCTGTACTCTTCAAAGGATAGGTAGGAGCCTAGAAATTGGTCAGGATGTTTTTTGCCTAGTTTACCTCATGCAGAGATTTGAAACTCTGCTGGATCTATTTTTTATCCCGTTTTCATTTAATAAGGAATCCTTCATTTTTGAAATAGTTTCACACCTTTCTAGCTTTGTTGATAATGACATTTTAATTCTTATCAATCATTATATATACAAGACTAGATGTCTCTGCAAATCCTTAAATCTCAATGCACTAATTAATGTTAGTTAATATCATTCCTCAAATGATCATGTACTCATTGTGATATGTGTGTGTGTGTTGGTGAACAGTGATACATATACTAATGCTAGGCTTGGAAGTTTGAACTATTCTTCTTAGCGCATATCGTCTAGGGGTAGGTGAATGAGGAAATGTTTTAATAAATAAATATGCAGAATACGATGGTTGTATAATGTAAACATGTGCATGTGTAGATTATTAAGTTATCTCGTGCTTGCATGTATGCTCTGTAAGTTTGAGTGTTTGTGTGTGTGTGAGTGTTTGTGTGTGTGTGTGTGTGTACCTTTTCATGATTATATGTATTATGAAAAAATCGTCAAAAATAAACAATTACAAAAAAAAAGAAAAAGAGCAAGGACTAGCTTATGTTAAATACGGACACAAATAAATATTCGGAGTTATTGATTAATTCATTAGAGAAATATTCTTTCTTGGATACATCTTTATAACATGTTTAGTATTTGTTATCTATATTGTTCAATTAAGTGTTAACATAATAACACAACATTTGTTTCCGTAAATTCAGTGGGTTTCTGAAATAATATTTATACTGGCGTGTCCAGCAAAAGTCAGGTGCTAGTAACTTCTCATTTGTATAACACACACATGGAAACGGCGTCTGTCGGTTTTTGTTTTGTTTTTTGTTTTCTAAAGTCGATCATTGTATAATCTCATAAAAAGAACATGTTTCACATATGTAGGTATCTCTACGCAGTATACGTTAAATTGCCTTTCATGTTGCAATTTTAAGAAAAAATTACATTATCTAAAATTAGAAAAGTAAGGCGAAATGATTGTTTTAGCAAATCGCGATGTACCTTGGTGACAAAATACATCAACACAATCTTATTGTAAAATTAACATTTATTGCATAATAAAATACGAATATGTGAGACATATGAAATAAAATATGACGCAATGTTAGCGATGACGAAATATATATACAAAATGTTTACCAAGAGATGAAACATAAGATAAAATATGTAAAACACGTGTAAATGACACGCACACCTACAATGTATGTACATAAAGGAATATGATACCCATTTCTGTTCTAAAAATGACGGATGTATAATTCTGATGTGATGTCATGCTCTTTTTGTCATTTTTGTAAAGAGGATTTTTTTTGTTAATGTTTTGTTTTTTTGTTTTTAAATAAACAGGTTATGACCATGAAGTTAGGATGATACAGGAACATGTTCAAAGATTTTTCTTCGAAGTCAACGACTGAGAAAATGTAAATAAATATGCATGTATGCCATGATCTCACCAAATGTAGGTTACTGTACAGTATATAAAAGAACGGGATTTAGGTTTATAGGTATACATATTTCTCCCACAGCTACTATAGGTTTCCCCATTCACAACTCACTGTGTAAAGCTGCTAGGATTGGGTAAACATATTTGGTTACCCACGAGTGGATAATAATTGGAACCTGATTTCATTGGTCAATCATTAACAATGTTTTGCGACGTCTTCTGCCATTGTGACGTTATGATTCATGGCAATTGCTTCTCCCATCGGAAGCAGACATAATGTATTTCCAAGGAAAACATGTGGTTTTTCAGAGTAAATAAATGTGGGAGAAAAAAGGTCTACCAACTCGTGATGACAGGCAATCATGTTCTTCAAAATTTCTTTTGTTAATTTTCGAATTGAATAAAGACACTATGCTTAGCTCGAGTGGGATAAGCATGATGTCTAACACTCACTCGATGGGGAACCCTGGATGTACATACTTAATCTCTGTATACCACATTTTGCTATAGTTATAACCAACATGATGTTATGTACTGCTGATTTGCTATAATGCTATCATCACACAACAAACAATACATTAATTTATTGCCAACAATCTTATAAACAGTTATTATTTTAATTACTACGATCTTGACGTCAGCAATATGTATGTCTTACTGCAATGACGTCGACGACAGTTTGCATTTGCATTACTGACATCTTGTTAACTAACTTATGCCGATAATTTACTTTAATGAACTCATTGTCATCATGTAGTTACAGTACTGCAAACTATTGCTTCAACATTACATACTGTATACGATCTACGTCATGGATATAATTTATGAAATTTATTTGAAATTAAAATTTACCTAGTGTACTGTACGCAATAAATGTATACATATGTGTCATGCGTTACAATTATGGCGTCATCAACAGCAGGTAAAAATGACCGAAATAACGTCACATTGTGTAGATAAAATGACAAATTTAGGCAAATTTTGCTGAAGTTCTAGAACCTAACATTACCATTGCTTAATAACACGTAAAAACCGTATTGGGAGAAAGGCCTGGGGCCGTATTCGTGAAAACGTTCTCATACTCAAACTTTGATTCTGTGTTCAATACCAGTTCCTGTCCCGGTGATACATGAATAATTTGAATGATTTAGGAGAAAGATTAATTGTTTAAGCACAGAATCCATGCTTGAGCATGAAAACGTTTCCTTGAATTCGGGTCCTGGACTTTCTCTAACATGGATATTGATAACACTAAAACAATTGTATATTTCTTTTTTTTTGACAGTTGTTTTGTTTTCTCTGTACATAATCTGTATAATTACAACATAAAACCATCTTATGTGTACACCAATAGGGTGACGATTTTCGTTATACACACATGGAAGAGATATGACACCATTTGTCTGCAAGTATCTTACATACATGTAACTCATATTCTAAGGGAAACAAATCTATAATAGTGTTATTATTCTGTTAAGGAATGTGTGAAGTGAAATTGACATGAACAGTATTTTAGGTGATAGACATAAACGTCACATGGGCAATATGCTAATAATCGTCACACCTCATTCATTCTCAATCATACATTTAATTAAATATAACAAAGATTCAAATAAACATGTATAACTGGCCCAGATATTATAAAATCTTCTTATACTTCAGTCAAAATTTAAAATATTGAAAATAAATAATATTTCTCTTAGAAATCAGTCAAAACTTTTTTATTTATTTACATTATGGACATGCGCATATAAATTGCGTAGCACACATTTTGATAGTTTTGGAACGAAAACAATAAATGAAAATTAGATAAAGCAAATTTAAAACTTTAACATATATTGAGAAAAACGCCATCACGGAACCAGGTGTATGATAAGGTACTTTATTATTTAATCTCGAGGGCGAATTACATGATAATGCATTATTGGAGTTTCCTTTCTGTTATAAGCAACAGTACCTGAAACGTAAATAGAATTTAGCAAATCAGTTCAACACAAATTTTGGCACTGACTGAATATCAGTTTGCTATAATATACGAAAAAACGTTATCAAAATATTAGAGTTAAAACCGTGTATATTGGAATAATGTTTCTTGTGTTCTCTCATATGTTACATGAAGTTTGTGATTTATTTTTCACCAATTGTTACATAAGGTCATTTAATGTGTCAAATTGTTTTCACTAATAATACGTAAGTAAGTAAATATTTATTTAGAAAATCGGTATGTAGATGCAGAAATTCGAAACAAGTAAGGATCCCCATACAACTGCCAAAACTGTAACTACACATTTGAAAGTATTTTGCTGGCATGATTACAGCTTTGTTAAGTCGTTGCTGACAAGAACACCATGGCCCTGTTGTTCGGATAGTGATTGGCTTAATCAGTGATTAGCGCAATTTTTTAATTTTATTTTGAGGTTACTTTTTAAACACAAGCATTCATGGAGTTAGAAATTTTCAGATAGAAAATATAACAGAAGAGTACATTACATGCAAAATTAAGAGGTTTTACTTTGTATATTGACCAAATTAGTAGAGGTTGAAATATGTCATTAAAAAGTGATTAAGCTAATCATCTTTTGAACAACTGGGCCAATATCTCAACGGAATTTTATGAAAGGGAAATAAATAAAAATGCAATTAACAAATTATTAACAGTAACGGTGTTCTAAGTGTGAAGATGGACTTCAAATTGTAGTACTAAGCTTTCTGGTCAACGGAAGTGTCCAGACTAAAAAGTGGTATAGTTTTAACCAACACTAAATGAAGAGGAGGTCACTGTTTATACGAAAAACCAAAGTGCAGTGGGACAGGATCTTGAACACTGCAATGCTCTTGTTGGTCATTTCGGCATTAAAACTTGTTCATTTGAATGAAGTTTTGAAAGGGGCACACAAAATAGTTTGAGTAGATTTGTTCAGAAAAATCGATGACCAGAATATATTCAGCCATACCTTCAGATTTGTGTAAACAATTGGATAAAACATACCAGCTGAACAATTAACATTAAAGGTATTATGGAAACACTTCCAGAAATACTTAGCACAGTATTGACGTCAGTAATGCTTCTAGCAAGTCACTCACTCCGATTCAACCCTTTACATCCAAAATACATGTAGCAAACAACTTGCTTGTTTTGACCAAAGCAAATGTTTTATTCCTTATTAAAACAAAGGTGAAGACGTAATCCAGGAAGAAAATAATAAATACACTTCGGTTATAACAGTTTAAAGTCATATTTGGCTAAAGCTATCTTTTTGGTTTGTTTCTACAATCAATCCTTTTTTTATTTATTACAACCGCTAATACCTCAATTATGAAGGTTATATTTTTGTTTTGCCAATGAACTGCATCAAAATGTATGATGTGTTTAAATAATTAAATTGATTGTTATAGCCTAAAAGTAGAGAAATGTGGGCTGATTACGATGTTTCCTATATTTTGGGGGAAAGTTAACAGTTGGCTAATTCATGATTTAAGAAATTTCTCTTCTTGAATAGATGGTCAATTATGTAAACAAAGAAAACTTCAAATACAGATACAGAAAAATTGTGGCATGATGCTTTTCATTTCACATAGATACTGTAAAATCATCTTTTGAAGTTCAAATGACAGAATCCTATCAACAATCGAATTCACATTCTTTGGGTTATTGCCAATTATTTTCCGGCAACGAACTGTTATATCTTAAAATTGACTCACTGTTCTTAATATTTGTTATCCTTTACCTGAAATACTTGCAAAATTCAGCAAAGGCTTTAACTTTGAAATTCCTGCATCATTTTGCAGATAAATGTATACAATGTACATGTACTGCAATTGCAAATGACAATGTCGACACAATTTTGCAGAACGACTAACAATATTTACTTTATTAGATCCTATCCTAATTTTGATCGATTGCAGTAATTTCTAAGATATTGAACATATCCTTTACTATAGCAATCGAATCAATTTGTGTCAAATTTATTAAAAACTCAATTAACTTACATTTGGTTCTATGCAGTAAATTGGAAATATTATATATTTTCCTTATGTGAAATGGATCGGAATGGATCTTGCCGGCACCAATAAGTCTAGCTTGACTGTAGTTTCACTATTTGCCGCTTTTCTTGAATAATAATTAAGTTCCGCAACATTGATTCGGGTTAAGGCAATATGACTATTCCATCCGTTACCCCATTTACTGTGGTATACAAATTGTATTCATATTGTAGGTGGACTCTAGGGACTCACTATGCAGTGCCTTCGTCAATTATGTCCTCTTGGAAACAGTAATTTTACACTTAGAAAGCAAACAGTAAATTACATTTTATATGCATTACTGCATGAACCATAAATAACTATTTTATTTTTTATGATTAGTTTCTTCAAAAAGCTGTTATTACTAAACAAATGCGATAGATATAACTATGTCTCCGTGCATGACCTCATTGCAAACATGGTTTTAAAAATCTGCGCATTTTGTTGAAGAGATGTACAAATATATTCATGTCATTACATCGAGTTATGAAACAGTTATTGTAATTATACATAAAATCAGGTTCGAAATGCATACACAAAACGTCTAAAGGCATATTTTTCGAATTATAGTTAGCCTGGTCGAAGAGAGTAACATGCATACATACAAATACTTTTTAGACCGAACACACTGTTTTTATTCTTGAAATATGTCATAAAAATATACAATTTTCGAATCATTGCCCCCCTAAATGACAGCTATCATAATTGTGTTGAAGCTTAACAATTAGGTAATTTTTGTTTTTATATTATTGTTTTAATTGTTTGCTTTTTCGTTTATAGCCCCTTTAAATTTTTTTGAAGTACATTTCCAACCAAACTGGACAAGGCATACTTCTATTTAGTGAACGCTCCGAGTAGTAATAGTTTTTTCAGATATTACAAACATAAAAACAAGATGACTATGATATACAATATGAAAAAGATAATTTCATAAATACATCACGTCAATAGGTTCTTTCGATCAAAATGTGACAGGCAGACAAAACTGAAAAGCTCTTTGTTGGAAAGATAACCTCCGCTGCTTCTATTCTTTACTTCGTTGTACAAATTGCATCAATATTTTTAATTGATTAAATCATTATATTGTTATTACCACTCGGAGTGCTTAGTAAAATGAGTTTTGTCGATTCATAATTGTTTGGCATTTATTTTTATTTACATACACTGTAGTATTCCGTCTTTGCGTATTGCAGAGTTATCTTCTCTTGAGAGCAGGTATTGATTGTTACGTCATTGGTTTGTGTAAAATAAATACGTCGTTTTCTCTAAAATTGATGACGTTACTCTCACAAACAAATGACGTAACAATCAATACCTGCTCTCAAGAGAAGATAACTCTGCAATACGCAAAGACGGAATAAGGTTTTCTAAGAAAAACCTATTTGATATCTATGTTTGAAGCGTTATTTTTAAAAAAAAGTAGAGAGTAGGGCGTTATTAGTAAACATTAAATGTTCTTATGACGTAGTCGATCTGCAAATATATGATCTCTTAAAACGCTTACATCCATGCATTCAGGTGTGTCATATGTGTCGGGTGACTAAGTGAAATTTACAAAATAAACAATGACAAAAAATGTAGAGGATGACTCGTGACTCTAACATGTTCAACTGAGACTGCGCAGGTTTGTACACGTATGGGATGTAGATGGATCTCTAAGCAAGGTCGTTCATTTCCCTACGGATCCATACTCTTTATCCTTCAACCTAATTAGCCATGTAAAATCATGGCTAGGCCAAGCAAGGACAACAGCATTCAAGTAAATAATGTATCACATGTTCCTAAAGTAGAAGAGTCATGATGACCTTGATTGATTCTGAAGTTTACATACGTAATTAAAGTATGAACCCATTTAAGTCCCACGTCATTGCCGGAATGAATATTAATATAGAGTATACGTCATATTGGGTATTTTCAAACATACAATAATCCACATTGTATGTTACCAAGACGACACTGTATAGTAAACAGTTCAGTTCCGGTCGGATTTAACTTTTCAACATCAAATTATATGACATTATTCTTGCTGATATTTTGGATTTGTGTTGACCAATAATGTGCGCATGTCAATCTTATGTAATTTTTCAAGACACATTGTGCAAACAAGATTGCAACATGTTCTCATCAAACCAAAAGAGGTTTTTTTTATCATCAAGCACAATTTAGAAGTTCAGTACAGTTTCCTCTGGTGAGCTTTTAAACCTTAATATCAGGAAAACCGCCTTCTCGAAGGAATTCCTTCAGACGTCCAATCCAACAAATCACGAAGTCCATCAAATTGGCTTTTTATCGCCACACGCTATAAGTCGCCGGTTCTTCCGACAAATCTTGCAAACATTACACTCTGAATTCCGTCCTTCTCGAATCGATGATTGAGATCCTCTTCAAGATACATAAACAGATGTGATAAAAATTGAGTGGTACTTTGTGACTTCATGGTGCTTTTACACACTTTAGTATACCTTTCATCCATCTCTGGAGAAGTTGCAGATGCATCCGTGATCAGACTTTACTTGTCTGGCATACAATGTAGTGTAGCCCTATCTCTAGTGATTTGTATTCTGAACCCAAATTTCCTATGGGATATCACTAGCATTTGCATGTCTGTCATGGGTTTGCAAACGCGCAAATATTTTGATGCCTCCTTTTAACTGACAAAATGACGAAGACAATTCAACCTTGATTGACTATCACTTATCCTTAATGAATGACGTCATCATTTGTCTCGTAGTGATGTCAAAGATTATGTTGTAATAGATGACGTCATATTTAGGTAATGATAGCTCATTTGGTCAGTAATGACAGCAGAATATTGTAAGTAGTCCTTTGTATCATAATCTGAGCTGCCAACTTTTAATAATGTACTGTAAAACTATGAGACACAATATTGTTCCGGTCGTTGATCGTAGTATAACTGCTACATCATGCACCCCCTGTTGCACGGTGTTTTCCACTCTGGTTGTTTGATTAAATGTTCCTGTAAATAAAAAATAAAAATAAAAGATTATTAGAAACAAACTGAACCTCAACAAATAAAAACATACTCATGGTACATACAGCTGCAGTTTTTATTCATTTGCTATCTACATTTACTTCACAATGTACGGATTCTGGGTACCAGTCACCATGTATGTGGTTACCGTAACAGTTAAGTTATCGTTGACAGGTAACAACATTACAATAACAGTTCCAATATCTTTTTCAGTTGCCATACAGTTTCTGCAACAGTTCCATGTATAAATCACTTAATATAACAGTTCTAGGTATTGCTCATTTGTAATTCAGATACTACATGTATGACATTTCTATGTATCATTTACATGTTATCTAATTACTTTCACTGGTTTACAGTAATTTATTTTTTGTTACAGTTAATTGTAATGTAAATATTCCAGTACCATTCGTTGGTGATATAATTACTACATATGTATATCAGTTCTTGGTATCAATATGTGATATCTACCATATCGTTACTATAACACGTCGTGGTACATTTTCTGGTAATGCAGTGAACAAAAAAGTTCTATGTACATGTATTGTTCAATTGAACCTCAGTAACTATGTTATACATGCATTATTAACAACTATAACAGGTCTGGGTATTTATTTATTTTAATATTTTACTTTTACCATACACTTATAGTTTTAGTATCACTGACGTGTTATACCATAACTATAACAGTTTTTTGTAACATTCTATTGGTATATGATATAACACAGCAATCATTTACTTTTTCGATAACTACTAATATCAGTTTCAGTGTTATTCACGTGTTATACAATAACTGTAACAAGGTGTAACTAGCTTCACGAATAGATGTTTTCAGCACGAAATGATTTGTCTACTAGAAGTGAATCGGTGTTCCTTCCTAATACCGCTTTTATATCCCAATCTTTTAACCCGGTGAATCAAGCTTCCTGGGCTTATTGTCAACCTTTTTGTCTGCAGGATTGAGCCGTATTGCATTCATTCCACTAATCACAAATCAATTACTTGATAGCTTAAAATGTTCATAGGAAAGTCAGTCGATAAGTGAAAGCCTGTCTTTGATTTTGTATACTACCCCCTACTACCCCATAAAGAAATAACCAATGTGTTAAGTGTTTCTAACTCGATTTCATTTAATCAGTGATGGAAGCAAAACAAATCAGTTGGTTTAAAACGCCCCAAAATAATGTCCACAACAGACGGTGCGTAACATGATTGACTGATCGAACTCTCCTTTCCATGTGGGCGTCGATTAATTCAGAGAGAATGATTATTTCTGTTTCAAAATAGCATTGCATACAATATGGCAAAGGCGTTAAAAGAAGCTAAGGCAGAAACTGGTAAAATGTGAACCTCTACATGAAAGATGAATTTCACTAGACACTATTTATTATAAGACACAGTTATTGGATGTTTTTTGCCTTGAGACTACTTGGGAATACAGCTGATATATTGGTTTGTTGTGCAAAGGGCTGCGCGAAACACTGGTTGGAATAAATCTTGATTTCAATAGCTAAAAAATAAAATTTGTTTTACTGTCTGCAAGATTTTTTTAACCTGCATTATTTCTTACTTTTTCCTCCTGGTGTTAACGACTGAAAGCTACGGCAGTTTCAGTATGAGTAGCGGTTCAATCTTTACTGAAAACTTCTGAATCGATATATCATTCTTAAAAACAGACTAATAGGCCGACCGATATCCGGGAAATATATTTCAATATCCACGCGTGAAATGTGTCAATATATCCAGTTAAGGATGAAGTGAGGTCAAATGTTTAGTTGGAGCATTATATTTATTTATCTGTTTATATAAAGGCATATTTTTAACTTCCTACTACATGTCTAGATTAAGGCTTCTCCATGTTTTACAGTATTATACATGCTAGCCTACCGTAGAGGACAGTCCAATTCTGATGCTGAGAGAAATCATTTTATCTTGCCCTGGACAGAGATATCCACACGATTTCAAGGGTGATTTATCCCTGTTTCACCATGGGTCTGAGACGAGATGTATCTCTAGTCAGAACAATTGTACGACGTCATTTTAAAAATGCCAAATTAATTGATCTGACGTCAGCAATGTATTGACTAAAATCAGCATTACGTTATGTATATATTACAGGGTCAACTGGGTAAGGAAATATAATCACATTATGATGATATGTGGAATCTCAATACGCTAGAAAAGATGATTAAGTTGCAAAACAATCAATTAGCCTTTGGCAAATTAAGGATATTTTCAACTCCAAAGCGATGCAAGTTTTTTTCCATGAGACCAGACAATAGAAAACATTCTGCACCAACAATAAAGTGACGTCACGATCGGAATGCAACATTTCCCTGCTGATTCGGGAAAATGACGAACTCGAAAACTAACCAACCAGCCTTCTGTGTTCACAGACCTTAGGGATAAAAGGTTTGAGAATTAAGCACTGTGCAAATGACGTTAAAAGACATTTCTTTGTAATGACTATTTTAGATATTTTAAAATAGCGTATTTATGACTCCAAGCCCCTTACAGTCGTGTTAAAATAAGTGTGTCATGTACCCCATAGGAAAAATGATTCGAATGCGATTTGAATTGCATTTGCCTAATTTATAATTGCTGATTTTCTTCTTGTGTTTCGTAGTATTGAGGAAAATGCGCTCGATCTTCTTAATTGTCGTGTATCCAGCAGATGCGGCCATACACAAATAAATGTAGGAAATTTTACTCTTATTTCTTATTTCGTAATTTGTGATAAGATTACAAGAATCGAAAATCTAAGATTTTTATGTGATTACCAGGACACTAGAAATACGTAAGCCGTCAACACCATCATCGTTAATATACCACAGGTTAAGTGGCACATATTGTTACTATTAGGGCGATGTAAGGTATGATTGAGTTTGACGCAGCACACCTTTATAGCCAGCTCATCTTTATTCAAATACTGTTACACAACAACTTGCCAAGCTGTATCCATGTTATAAAAAATCCTAATTCTACCTTCTATATATGGTTCATTAGTGATACGAATTGCTGACTTTTTTGTTTTTATCTTATGCATATAGTTATATGATAATAATTGTTGTCCTGACTTTTTTTTACCGAAGAGTCGCATTTCGAGCAAATGTACACAATTTGCAGAATATCTTATAATTGGTATCAAAATGCATATTATTGGTGTTTGATATGCTATGAAAAATTGTGATGGCTTGTCTTAATCACTGATGTTATGAACACCTATCGTTGGGAACACTGCATCAATAGGATTTGAGTTAGAATTGCTACACGTAGGGGGTCGTGGATAAACCAAAAGACGCTTACCCACCAGGTTATTATTTTCTTTAAACATTTTGAAGGTGTTTTTTTCCTTTTTCTTTTATCCTAGTTTCATCGAATTTGTTTTTCTTTTACGGTTTCGATAATACTTTTCTGTTCTTTTTACTCATTACTTGAGTTCCTATGACAAAATTTTGGTTATTGTAAAAGGGACATAGAAACGATAAATTGCATGTTGATTTGTGATAGCTTTGGATACTTCTTTTTCGACCATACTCTACATGTAGTTAGTTTCACTGGTTTGTTTAAGGGAAGTAGACAGTATGCCTTACAGTAAAGGTTGAAGTAAGATATTATAATATCGTTGGTAGAAACTATTTAAATGAATAATTGTACAAGATTAATAAAACAATGAAGTGATTAAAACGGATAAAAAGGTGCAGGAACAAAATATACTATGGTGGGGCTGTCTAGCGTCACTACCTACAACAAATGTAGGACCTATGAAAGGTTAAACAAGGAAAACAAAAACAATGAAAATAATAAATGAAAATGAATTGGAAAAAAAAAGTAAATAAGTCACGTAGTTATAACTATTTGCTATTTAATCGTCTATAAGATATTCATACAATGTATCTGTTATTGAGTTCCTTCGACATAATGATCCATTTTAACTGGGAGTAGTTTCACAAAACAAAATACTGTATTGTGTATGATGAAAAGAATGTGTGCTGAAGTAATTCGGGGTTCAAGATAACAGATACTTTAAAATGTCACACAATGATATCAGAACAGTCTACTACGTCCTCAGGTCCACATTCTAAATATTTTCCAGACAGTTCACCTTATTGATTGCCCAGGTCCCCGACCCTTTTGGGCGTATAGTTCAAATTAATCAGGACATTGCGTTATCCTTTGAACCTCCCGGGTGTTGTAGAAATTATATTGTGATGAGGTTTCCATCGGGAAGGTAGCGATCAGAAAGTCATGAAATTTCTTAATTTAAATTAGAAAAATAAATCCATGATGAAATCCAAGAAATAATTACTAGAAATACATCATGGATTGCCATCATTGTTGCTACAGTATGTTGTGTGTATTCCATGACATCTGCTTCTAATATTAGCAATGGCAGAATTGAGACGCTTTTTTTCAATCATGTAAAAACCCAGTTATGACGGCATGGTGACAGAAAGGCAGATTGTTCGGTAACTTGTTATTCAGTCATATAATCAACCAGCAATGACGGCCCGACGACAGGATGACAGATGTTTCATTGACGTTTTTCTGTCATATAAACAAAAATGATAAAACCTTTCAGATTTGGCTTTCAAAAGCTGATATCAAAGACAAT
Source organism: Mizuhopecten yessoensis (assembly GCF_002113885.1). Classification (NCBI taxonomy): domain Eukaryota; kingdom Metazoa; phylum Mollusca; class Bivalvia; order Pectinida; family Pectinidae; genus Mizuhopecten; species Mizuhopecten yessoensis. The sequence continues at coordinate 410,432 of NW_018407582.1, forward strand.
TAGGTATTTCTTTATCCTAAGAACTCTTTTTTAGGCGAATTGTGAATTGGAGTTTTAGACAGGTGAGGACTTTAGCCGCAACTACTCTGTGATTACACTGTAGTCAATATATACTTACATTTACAGACGTTGGTTAGTATATTTGTTTTTTGAGTGCATATCAGTGACAATACGGCAAACTGAATATCATATTAGTGATAATACGCCTATCTAACGAATGAATCATATAATGTCTAATTACCCATCAGTAAACATTTGCCTAACTAACGTTCATGACATGCATAACTAAGGATTATATTCAATGGCAATGTGCCTTATTGTGTACATGTATATTAGTAACAATATCCCTAGCTACAAACATTGCACCTCATCGAATGCTTGTAAAAGGTCATGCATAATTCCTTCATATTCGCAAGAAAGTTATATTCGTGTCTTACTATGCTTCGATTACTAACAAATTTCATGTCACCTTTAACTTTGCTACTGAGCAGTTTTCATATGTAAATTATATGTTTGCAAGGGGCATGTGCCTCGCCTTAACGATACAATAGCACACCTTGCTATTAAATCGTTGTTCGCTAAAATACTCTAAAGTTTCTTTAAATATAAAATCGTCAAAAATAACTCGATACATTATCAAGTTTAAAACAAGGATTGACAAGCTGAATATTAAGCAGAATCGCATAATATATAGGACTTTTCGTTAATACTCTGAAAAGTTTTACAAACTTGATTTTCTTTAACAATTCATATCGTTAAGAAAGCATTTTACGACCTACTTGCTTTCCTAACGATATGAAATCCCCAAAAGTAGACTTCTATAAAAAAAAAAAAAAAATGTGTGGTATTCAAGACAAATAGTATTTTCTGTTTTGAAAACTGATTTCCTCTTTATTTCGGCAATATTTAAAAGTTTAAAAAAAGATAATGCGTTCTTGTTTGTTTTTTTTTGTATTAAAGATGCTTTCAACTTCCGATACTTCAAACTTCTTAACATTAACGTACCAAAATAATAAAAAATTCAGACTTTGTTTTGAATTATAATTTGTTCCTACATTTATTCGACGAACTATCCTTTTTCCTACTTTTTATGTGACACGTCTCATTGACAGAAAATGGTAAAAAGATATGGTTGTGGATGAATATATTGATTGTGCACGTCCAGGCAAGGTTAATAGTGAGAACCCTTACAATTAAATATATACCAGTCCTGTACAAGACAATGAACCCTAGAAACTCTCGATCTTTACAGCCCGTCGGTATGGAATTTCGGAATGCACCTATACGAGATTGTTTTGTAAGATAGCCAGCCATAACGATTTCTATTTTTCTGGTCTTGCATTTTCCTTTTCTTGCTAATTATACCCCTACAATCCAATATACAGTGATCGATGTTAAATAACCTGCGAGGAATATGATAAAGTCCGTGAAAGATTTTGGCTGTTGACGAAAACAAGTTACAACCAGCGATCTTAGAGATGAAGGATGGTGAGGTTTATAATTGCCTTCATGAACTATTGGAAAAGACATGTTTTATCCTTGAGTGATGTGAAGTTCGATGATTTATATTATGATTATTAGTGTGTATTGCTGTTTCGTTGCAACTACCTACATGTAGATTCCCACTTTGAGGGCGTGACATTATTTTATTTACCATATCTTTACATGGCGAGAGCCGTCGTCGAAGAAGCATAACAAATGCACACTTCCGGGGCATCTGGTCTTATTCTCTTAGTAATTTTGAACAATGTCCATATCCATATTTCATCTGTGCATTTTCCCCCCTTGCTCCATTTTATTTATTAGTTTGAATTAAGGTTTTCTTGAAACCTCGATTCATCTTTTTATCATACTGTTCATGTGCCAAATACATCTTTTTTCAATTATTACAACAGCAAATGCATGTGAACATGCTTTAAAAAAGTACTGAAACTAAAATAAAACACGTCATAATGACAACATGTGTAATGACGTCAAATAGGACAAGGCCTAGAAACTAAGATGTGAAGCGTGATGTGAAAGCATTAATGATATGCATTTGATAATCTATGATTAGTCTAGGGAAATACTCCTTGAGAATTCTCAATAAGATCTACCATTAAGCCACATCTAGCAATTACATGTAAGTTTACATTATTATCATGCAGGCATCTAAAAAGCGACTGCTATGACATTTAACAAGTCAAACTTTTAATTCATTTTAAAACTGAAAAAAACAAACAACAAATGATAATTTTGCAGAATACACCAACAAGAGATGTGATATTCACTCACTGATATTTCCGCCTTCGGGACTGTAATCTACAGACATAATCAAACAGTTACTCTTTTCCGTACTATACCTAAAGTACTTGAAAAATTGGAAATATTTGCATGTGGAAATTGTTGCAGTGGGCCATTTGAACATGTCCACGATGTGAAAATTTGCGAATTGGCAAATGTTCTACAATCTATGTTTTTTATACATATATAATCTATATGTAAACATTTGCGTGTGGATATTTTAGCGCTTCTTTACTAAACAAAAAACTACCGCGACTATTTCTGCACCACGAACATTTCCACTTTTCAGTTTATACTTACTTAATTTCGTAATAATGTAGCAACATTACATGGTCAAGGTCAGATACAATCCATCAATAAGTTAAAGGGAGAGATGTCCTTGTGTTTTTATAGTAACGTTATTGTAGATAATCCATCATTACCTTGTTTTGAGTTAATCTCCCTTTGTTATATAAATATATATATAAATACATTTACGTAACTGACTTTGACGTTTATGATGATTTCCCGTCAAAATACGATAGTAAAACAACATGGGAGCTAGACAGGGAAACTCTAACACTTTTATCTTAATATCACATTACCGACATAACTTGTTGTGATGAAAAGTCGAATAAGTTCGAAAATTACATATCAATGTGATAAATGTACGCGTTTTATTTTACTTATCACCTTTATCATCTCAATTAAGGTTAACATGTCAAGTGATACGTGTAGCTTTACTTATATAAGATTTCATATCTTTTCTGACAAACCGTTAACGGTAAATCTCCCCGGTACATGTGGTTTATGCAGGTGTCTCCTTCAACACGTTTGTTACTAATATCATAGGAAAGAAAACTACTATTTCCCTTTAAAAAGTTGTAGAATTCTGCAGGTAAATATACAGCTTCTTTTATATGCACAGATGTGATTTTGTCAAAATGATGTTACATTTGCATAGTTACATTGATTGTATATTGAGCTTAACGATACTAAAGTCATCAACATAATGAAAATGTCCGACTACCTAGCTGTTTTGCTTGTTTTCTTATAATTCTTAAAATAATGATTATCTTCCACACAGAAACGTAATGATGCATTGTACCATTGCATGGTTGATTTAGAACACGATACTACTGCGTATGTATATATATATATCTATATAGCTAAACTTCAATGCTTTGCCCTTAGCATCAAAAGCAACATGGCTGATATAGGAGATTGGTACTAATGTTTCTCGTGTTTAGTTTCAAATTGTTTACCATTTACAATCTGTATATGTGTTTATCTATCCGCGGAAAGCATGTGAAACTGTTTGTTCAAATTGTCTTTGGTGTTTTGAAAAGGATCTATATTTCTAATGTAAATAGTAAACTCAATGTAATGACAAAATGTAACTCATTTTGTCCGCTAAGAACCGGCATATTTGTTTGTTTCTAACGTTTTTAATAATACCTGAGAATTTGAAAACTCAGGATGGTAAAGTTGCTATGTCATCATGCTCCCATCAGCCTTATCGACCTGATCTGAATTCCACTCGGGGTTCTCCTCCCAATCGTCGGAGGGTGAATCGTTAAATCAGGGAAATGCGATAGTATATTGTAGATAAGAAGCTGTATTTATTGGCATGGAAATATGGAATCTGAAGCCGGCACCTATCAACAGGAAGGCATCAACAATCCCGGTGATGAGAGCAGTGTGTATTGGCAAATGTATTATAACATGGAGAATTGGATCCATGTTAAAAAATAGAGGAATTGGGTTCCTGTCAACGGTTGATAATATATAGAAAAAGAATGAGGCGTATATACTGAACCCTGTGGACTGGTAGCCAAGACAAATACATTCCACGCTTCATGACAGGAAAGGAAATATACCGCAGGATCATTGTTACATGTGAGACAGTACATGTTCGGATAATCGGAGATTAACTGTTGTTACGCCTCCTCGCTTTGCCACGTCGACGGAAATTAACACTAATAAACAAGGCCTTAGTTCAATGTCTACTCTGATTATAAATGTGTTCATTATGATTTGGAAAGATGGTGATCTGCATGTTGTGTCTAGATTTAACGGCATTTATAAAAGAACGTGCTATATGTGGTGCAGAAAGAGTCTACATGTACCATTTCACATTTCATTTCCGTTATTTCACTAGTTCTGTTTAAATACTGTCATTTTCACTTCATTTCTTGGTTTTCGCCTACGTTACAGAACAATGTTAAATCTTATCAAACATTTGTAGAAATGTATCCATAGTTCAATGTATCTTCAGGAAGAAATGAACTTTTACGATAAACTAGCATTAACTGGAATATAGTTAAAGACGCCTATAATTGTAAGCGCGCCGATACTAACTGTTAAGGTCGTTTACAGCTGCATGCCCAGGAAATATTTGAAAGTAAATACGTCATTCGGGTTTTTTTTCAAACTGGTGTTCGTGGAATAGACACTTTTGATTGTTATAGATCTTAGTACGTTTACAGCACATTAAGGTGAATCAATTCACCAACCGACTGCACTAAAATTAACCCCTCCACAAATGTTTAGATGTAATTTTTAAGGGATAGTTGGAGAAACAATACCAGCAGATGATTATATACAATTTTTTTTAATTTTTTTTACACAAAATCAAGTTTTGCACAACACCTTATAAACAAAATGAGAAAGTACTCGCTGGTGTTGTTTTTTTAAATGATACATTTCAGGTAAACTTTCTAAATTTTCATTTTGTGTAGAAAACAGATAAAGTATTATCAATATCACTGTATGGTTTTCTTTCATTTTCTTTTATTATTTAAGTTCCCGTTAACAAACAGACCACATAATAACTTCTATTTCTCGAATTTTGTCGAGAACAAGGGTACTGATTTTCCATGAAGTGCATAACTAAACGAAAATGGTTTGTATATCTTATTTCTTTGTCTTATCCTTGTTAATGACAGTATTTACCCGTTATGATGGACTCACTCATAATATTTTATTTCTATATATTAACACATATATATTAACTGCATTTTTATGGAATGGCTCAGTAAAATACCGTATTGTTTCCTGCTTTGTTCACTCGTACGTTTTTGTATGTTTCCTTACACCAAATGTGTACCCAGTTTAACATGTTCACATGCATGTCTATTTTGTTTTAATTGACGCGTTAGATGGAGACATTCCATACCAGCAATTCATTGCCACGTTTTGACGAACAGTGATGACATTAAAGTAGAAGTTACTTTCGTAACAGACATTTGGAAACAGATATTGGTATGGTTTTCCCGGTTAAAGTTTAACCCTAATAGGACAATATTCCTTGCTAACTGCTCTGTTATAAGAGAAGTATGTTAAATAAGTATGCGCCCACGTGTCAAACGTTAAGTTTGATTTTGTTTCTTCGTTTCATGATATGTCATTGGGAACAAAAAATACGTCTTGTTAGGTTTACGATAACAAACAATATCAGGAACGTAAAAACAATTGTGGTAAATATAGCCCCGCACAGATTTCGGTGTACAAATTACATTGTTTGATTTGATTAGGAAATCCGTGTTATTGGCTTATAAATATTGAGTTAAGTATTACTCCCTCAATTTGCTAGGCTAAGACTAACCCAGATTTGTGTTTAACTAACATTTGATTTCATTTATGTCAAAAATAGAGTTTACTTATCCGTTATGACCCGCTGGAGCATTGATTATAAGGGTCACCACACTTTCCGTTACCTTGCCAGTTTTGTTTCGATTGATCACCAAAACATGACCGGTACGGCCTCTAATTGGCTGAAACATGTCTTACACTGTAGCAATATTTTTGTTTTATATAATTGGGCAGATAGTAAGTAAAAGAAAAGAAAAAACAGTTATATTTATGCAAAGCTTTTAAACGGTAAAAACCAATGATGTCGTTTCACATTGCAAGATGTCCACAATATACTAACTTCTCATTGGCTTTAACAAATACAACCAGTCGGAATCAGATAAGAATGTTGATATGCATATTAGCATTTTGTTCCATCGGCAAAAGGATGTCTGCATTTATCTTAGGTTGGATGACATATATTTTAGCCAATTACCTTTGGTCTACCAGTAGAATCGTAATTGAAATTAATAAAAACTTGATTCGCATATGTCACTTGTTAAATAGGATTTACCATTATTAAACATCAATATGACTTATGGTAATGAATTGTGGTGGAAAGGATGCGTATATGAAACTTTTTTTACGCGTGGAGAAAGATATTGCTGTTATAGCAAAATGGCCGCCTTGGTAGGCCTCTGATTTGCTGAAACAATTATTGGTCTAACCCGATTTCTAATAGGGCATCTGTCTTAATGCCTCGTGCTAGATATACATAAAACAATCCTAATGGAATAGTCATTCTAGGTTCAATATGGTTGCTGTAACAATTGATCGAAGTATACATCACAGAGTATATCTGGCAACATAGTTCTTCATCATGGGGGTGCTAATAAGGGTAAACTTTGCATAGAATAAGACTTGTACAGGTATATTAGTCTCGGTATTGATTATGATTATTCTTTCATATTACGCCCATACCTTGAGGTATATCTGGCAGTTTCAAATGCCATCATTTTGCGACACATACGTTGCGACTGCAGAGGCAGTTTGTGTAAATTAGAGATTAAAGAATTTCGTACCACTGCCAAAAAAGGCAATTACGTATTGGAAACTACTGGTGGCATGTTAATAGCTTTGATAAATCATTCCTGAAGGGAAACCGACCATGCAGGAGTTTAATGAAAACTAATAAAGATGAAACAAACAAAACATAGTCAACAACAGTATTCCGGATGTGAAATATTAGCGGTGTTAGACCGGAAATCACAACCCCGGCGTTCCGAATGTTATATAATCGCTTTTTCCGACTGAGCTGTTTGGTCAAATGGCTACAGTTAATGTGTTACCAACACGAAATTAAGGGGAGATTGCTGTATGTACGAAAACAATATAATACAGTGGGATATGCAGGGATTATCAAGAGTAACTGCCAGTTGTCTTTCCGTTAATAGGAGATTACACCCTTTAATCCAAGATGAATGAAATCTGTGCTATTCATTCGAAACCGAATAAAGATAAACACGACCATGCACTTTGTTAAATGGAGCTGCAAAGTATCGATGGTAATCAATAATCAGATAATGCTTTCGCATGAAGCAAAATCTTTTTCAATCATGATATATGCTTGCTGTCATCCGACTCAATGCTTCACACTTCATTGTTGTCTGCTCTTTTTGCAGGTGACTAATCGAACGTTGGTGAATGCAATTCATGATAGTCAGACGATAATCAATATGGATATAGTACATCATAATGCTTTAAACGGTTGATGTGTTATTCTTTGTCTCTGGAAATGGATCAAGCAAATGCGGTATTGCTAATAAATTTACACAGAAGTATTGGCGAAACTTAATCTAGTTCCATTTTCAATATTGTCAACAATAGGCCATTCCGTATTTAGCAGTTCTGTTTCATAAATACTTAATTGCAATTATTTTGTATGATCCTTATCAAAATGATAAATCAATACTTAAAAGGATTGATCTAAACTGTTTTGGCATTTAAATGATTTATATAGAAATAAGTGCATTTTTGACAGGTTCTATGTAGAAAAAAAGCAGCATAACTATATGTTAATCTATCTGAATTGTTATCCAAAACCTTAAATGTTAAAGTGATATGTAGAATCTTGTCAAACAGTTGGGTGAAATAATAACTTAACACAATAAAAACAAGTTTAGTGAAGGCTCTCATACACATACCACCATCGCCTGTTCCAGATTAGCTCGCTACCTCTGATTCTCTAACCTTGACTAATGACCATAAAAACAATCTAACTACATGTAGATATATAACTTCATATTACCATTCAATTGGGTAAACATTAATTCTTTTCAGAGATTCATAAGAAATATTGTACACAAGCGGACAATGGCCTTGCCCGTGACTTTCGACCTTTTATCCTTGACCAATGCTATATTTAAACTCTATTTATATATCCCAATATATAGAACTGTTTCAAATTTGGTGATCAAACATCAATTGAATCGTGTATTAGTGCCAACGTATATTAAAGCGAGAGAGATACTATTGCATGTATTCAGCATTTCCGAAAAAAATAAGTTCGTTTTTAATTGCCATCGCTGTTTTATAGAAATATGTTGTATACAACATGAGAGACAACATTGTTCGAATGTATCAACTATATTTTATTTCTTTTATTCAATATGAATTTAGAAAAAGACAAAGTCTTTTTTATTTTAGTTTTAGTAAATTTTCGTTGAAAAGGGTCAATCCTAATAAATTCATCTGCACATTTTAAATCTAGTGATACAAAATAACTAAAAATAGATAGTTTATATATCTGAAATGGAATTGAAATGTTCACCTGGTGAACGAATTTATAATATAACTGGTTTGGGAAAATCTAATTTAAGGACAAAAGGTAACAATGTATAACACTTCCTGAAAGATTCAACGATGTTTAAGAACCAATGAAATGTCATAACTTACTAGAAAGATCAGTGACTTTTACTAATAATAACATTAATAGACTTACCTCTTTTTCTTGGTGGGATGTTGCCAGCTGTAATGAAGAAATGGAAAATGTTACATGTAATTATGACAAAAAATGCTGATTTGATATAGCGTACAATGTCAGATAATAAAGTGTATGTGTGTTACGGAGTATACATCAACATGCAGCTTACCGTATATTAGACTAATTACTTGATACATTGTAGTTGTTCTAAAATCGATATATCCGTGGTATAAGCATAACATGTATATAGATCATCAAACTTAACAAATTGGTTTTCAACGTATACACCAACAAAAAATGGCTTTGCCATATTTTGTCATGCAAGGAAAAAGAGCCTTTTTAAATTTAATATTCCATTCAAGTCTTCAGTTTGAATAGTAATGCCATGGAAGATATGTGGGCAAGGCAAAGTTAGACAGTGATATTTTATTCGTTATTCGAACAAGGAATATCTTTATAAATTTACTATGAGCCAAGGGCTATGGTTTTCTCGAATAATTAAAATTGTTGATGATTCTTTTTTAAAATCACTTATTTATCCAACTTGGTTGTTGTCCATGATAACTTATGGTCACTTAGGGCCCTTTTTTAAGAATGCTAGCCGTGTTGCGAGGTATTTGGCACAAAATAAGGTTTATACAAAATGTTATAGTTCACCTAATTGTACTAGGTAAAGGTGTTTCCTATCTGTTCCTACACTATTTGGCAGTATTTAACCTGCTCGTCGTTAACTTAACGCCCCCTACATCGTTCAAGGATGGAGGCGAGTGTTAGGGTCGTAAAGACATGTTCATCGATGATAAATTGTCTATTTTATGGCGGTCGTAAATATGGAAGTCGTACTGCCGGAAACTGACACGGTGGGAAGCAGTAACGGCGTTTAGACTGTTAATTTTGTTTAATTACCATGGGTTTCCGTGTGGTAGGTAGGTAAACGCTATTGATGTGGTTATCATATATCATCCCTTTACATATATTGCGTTAGCATGCTACTACATTACTTATTAATCGTTTTTAAAAACTAGTATTAAACAACAGATTTTTTTTATATTGCAATTTCGATAATTCATGAAAGCATTGTACATTTACAGATTATTTGCAGAATTATTCAATTTATGTTCATGTTTGTTCATTTTTGACAAACATTGAATGCAACAGCAAATATTCCAATTCTCGAATCATAGAATGATTTAATATCTTCAGAGACCTAACACGCTGATAGTGTTTCTATATGTCTTTTTTATGTGAACTAAAATCGTTTTTAATTTTAAAAGTTGTTAGATGTGTTAACACACACACACAAGTAAAAAAGGTAAAAATGCCCAGAAAATAGAAAACAATCAAGGCAAAGATTAAAACACTTTCATTGCTTCAAATGCACAGACAATTAATATTTACTCAATGAAATTAAGCTGGCAATTGAATTGTGTGTTTTGTTTAAAAACAAAAATGAATCTTTTCTTAAACTTGTCCTCAAGAAGTTAATACAAATGTGAATGTTACAATAAAAACAGTAAATATAGCAAAATTGTTTATTGAAATAGTGCATGCATGCATTTGTTCTTGTTTAGCGTCCAGACTGTCTCTGTACCAGCTGTGAATTTGTTTGATAATGACATACATGCATCTTGCAATTTCGAAAAAAAAAATACAATAAGAACTGTATATTGATATAAAAAAAAACATGTGTTTCTTAAAGATCTTATAAAAAATGTAAACAACGACTGCAGTATTAAAACAACAAATACTCGTTTCCAGAAAATGTAATTTGGCTTCTTGACAAAAGCCATGCATATACTCACTTTCTGTTCTAAACATAGTCCATCCTACAAATTTAGAGCAATACTATTCATTCATTCAGTCTCACAACTCAACCAAATTAAGTTTCAATCAGACTTCAACTTCTCTGATAAAAAGAGTGTTCTTTGTTATTTAAGAACATTTCAAAATTTCCATTATTAATGCTTTATCTGTAATGTGTTCGCTATTAATACTCAAAATTGAGTTTTTTGAATTGAATAACTTAATTGTGTTACGAGAACAATCATGACATAGTCCCGTTGATAAGACGGTCGATGGTGTTAAGGTGTTAATTTTATAACACTTTTGTGACATTGAAGATTTCATGGAATGGTATGAAGCTGAACCTGTTTGGAAAATATATTTTTGGAGAGTTTGAAACTTTCTACCAAACAGCTACATGGAGACTGATTGCTTGTCTCTTAACCCTTTCACCACTGTAGACCATAATGGGCCTATCCATATCAATGCATGCTAGAGTCTATTAAAGTTACATAGGGGTGAAAGGGTTAACAGGCTACACAGTCACAATATTTATCATCTAGTGGTATATGTTGAGGATCAAACGAGGCAATAATAACATACACACGCAACTAAGCTCACATTTTATATGAAAGCTAGGACAGAATACTGTTTGCCATCATCTAGTACACGTAGTTACTGCGCATTAAATACTTTAAGCGACAAATTTCTACTACTAATAGCAAACACCATTATCTCGAAATAATATTTTATAGTAAACCGATTTAGATGAAAATTGTTTTTTTTTTCAAATTGAACGGAATTAGAAAATGTCTTTTTTCGAGATACTAGAGTTAGCTTTGTTAGAAACGTGCAGTGTGTTTATACATATTGTATTAGGAATATGATGAATATGGGTGAAACTTTACAATATACATTTGCTAATACGCGATAGTCTGTAATGCCTAATACAGAACAGTGTATAATAAAAAAATATTACACACAGACTCGATTTGCATACGTCACGGTACACCTTTTAAATAGGGTTACAGGTACACTTGTATATAACTTTATCAGGTAATTGCTATATGTTTATCAGTTGATCAAAGTAAAATTAAGAGATGATGTTAAAATTAACCAGGTAAAATATTCTTTTCAAAAAGGTTTGGAGGGAAAATGAACATCTACATTGGGAAGATTAATGAAAAAAGGTAGTGAAGCTGGAATGTTTTCATGCATGTAAGGTTCAGAGGTACACTTCTTTAATAAAAGATAATGCAAAGACAAAAAGGTGAAAGAAACATTGATATTATATTGTGTGGCTTGGGTAACGGTTAATTATGTTTTCATAATACGGTGAATATTTTCTATTTTACAAGGAGGAGGAGATACGCCAGGGTTCCAGTTTAGCTCTTACCACTTAACGCAAAATATAAGACAAATTAGCATGCATTTATCAGCTGCAAATTATATTCATCTGTCTTTAGTCTTTCATATTTTTTATTAGTAATTCTTAATTCAATGTTCGTCAAAAAGACATATAAAATAAAAATCAAAAATCAAAAATCAAAAATAATAATAAAATAGTTAAAATTAAAAAAGCACACACACACACACACACATAGGGGAAGTTTGTGATTGCTCTTTTATAAAATAGGTTGGTGCTAAACAAATTAAAAGAATTGGTTATTTTTAACTAAAGGTGTAAACAAAACGATACATACTGGTTTGCTTTAAAGAAACTAATAAAACGTTGTGAGGATACATGCAAAAACCGTTATCATTAAACATGTCTTTATATTACATTACTAAAACAATATCAAATAAGTTGTAAATAATCATCTTTATGCTATTTCAAATTACCACGCATATAGTAACGATTTTATTTACACAAAAAAGTTTGTTATCTTTTTGCTGTCAAGTGTGTGTCAGTTATGGTTTTAGTTTTCTTATCAGTTTTTCTTATGTAGATTTATTTGTCCTGTCCAAACAGACTTTAACCATTTATGAGCCTGTTTGAAAATACAACGTTAAATCGAGTGTGCGTTGCATTCCAATAATTCATGAACTACCTCGGAACAGAGATGATTCAAGAATGGAATACGCAATCAATTTTCAAATATGAATCCAGCGTCTGATCTCAAATTCAGCCAATGTGTACAATGTTTATGTTAAATGAAAATGGTATCAGCAAAATAAAAAATGGAAAATAATAAAAAAAAATCGTGGGCCGAGAGCCAAGTTCCCCCCTTCCTACCTCCTCCTCGCGAGCCATGCATTGAAGGCGTACCATTTAACACTTCCACTCGGACCCCCGTCGTGAGCCTCGCTGACGATCGACATACGTAATTTCCTGTATCACTCATTGAAGCGTACATTATTTCGAGTGTACTTTTTAAAGTATGTGTTATCAAATTAACTTCATCTGTTATTCGTAAACGTTTCCTTGAATCACTTTGTAATTTTTCACCATCAAAAAACCACTGTATTTCATCTGGTGGGAAGTCCTCTCCTGTAGCATTACATACTAAGAGTAGCGGCATCCCTCGCTCGACATAGCGAGCTCCCGTTATATTTATTGCTATGGAAGACAAAAACAAATGAAAATTAGGTAAGAAAGGCGGGGTTTTTAGGGGTTTGATGGTGTGTGTTCTGTACGACCAGGGGTGATTTCTAATGGAACGTATAAATTATAAATCAAACTCAACATTTATATAGCAATAATTGCGCCATGTACATCACAATCATTTCAGTAGTAGTACAATATAAACTATTATAAAGTATATATTGCTATATACAAATTTGTAAAAGTATTCAGACTGAATTCATGTCAAATCATGAATAGTTATCTACTGATATGTTTGTTATTACATGTAATAGACTACTACGCCTGGCGCAGCGCGGAAGGATTCACAACGTCGTGAGGCGCTAAATACCAAAACAATTACAAGGAACTATATAGTGACCTATAATACGGGAAAGCTATAGACTCAATACACAACGTTCAATATATATATTTGTATGTGTGTTCATTATACTACATATATAATATGGACTATTGATTCTTTACAGTGAAATATATTACATTGATATTTGTATAGCATAAGACATGTACAAATGTATGACATTTCTGCTTTCTTCAAAGACCAATTGAAGAAAGGTAATATTTAAGTTCTAAAACAAGCCGAAACAAAGACGTAAACTGTACTATTATTTTGTGTAAAGAGTCCTCATGCTTTGTGCTACACTTTTTCCATGATACTAATAAATTCCATAAACATTTATGCCTCAAACTAGATGTGCAAACAACGGTTATCTATAAGTACTATATCATAGACAGCAATGGAAGATTTTTGTTCTGATATCCACTTAGTTTTTTCATTAATAATTGTAAGGGTACAACATTTTCAAACTGTGCAAGAACGATTGAATACTACCTTTACCTTGTGTTTTTGAACACTAATTCCATGTTCCAAACGGTGCAAAATTTCGAAGAGTGTCAAGATGTACTATCCTTTGGAATTATATCTAGAGTTGTCTATTCAATTTTATGGGGAACACGATGCCTAAAACGTTGGTGTATGGGGAGGACGGGTGTTTGCAAAAGGGCCAGCCAAGGAAAGAGAGAAAAGAAGAAAGTGAAAGAAGAGGAGAATTGAAGGACAGACGGAAAGAGAGATAAAGGCAACACGTTGACCCAGATCAGTAAAACCTGAATTGTATACTAGATACTTACCTTTTTTAAATCTTCTTTCTGAAATACAATTTAATAACGGAAGTGATAACAACACAATACAACGAAAAGAGCTGGAATTATTCACCAATGTAACGTTCGTTGGCAATGACAATTATTTGGAAGCATGCAATGTTTCTACGAAAGGTTAGAAGAAAAATGACAAAATCTAAATTTAAATAATACATTGTTGTTGGAATTTATGAAAACGTACACTAGTTTTAATTTATTCAACTAATTATACAAAGGTGCAGTATCTACGGCAAAAGTAACGGAAATACCATTTGGGACTCAAAAATAGGAAAAGCATATGCCGCGAAAAGAAAAATAAATAAATTAATACTTGAATGAATGTTTAAATCTAAATTGGTGGTAATTCTTAAATTTGCTAACTTGAGACCACTTTCTTAAATAAATGCATCATAGTCAAGCAATTTTACCGTTGCCCATCTCCTAATAAGCTTAATTAATTTCTGCATTGTTGATTGCATACAAATTATTCTGTGTGGAGCACGGATATGATTTTTATTATGATATATAATCTGTATATGTTTGGCGCTAAAACACTGTTTTCTCATGTTTTGAGTTTCTTAGAATACATGTATAATTATAAAATAAAAGGCCTACAATTTAGTTCATTGCTTTAAACCTATTGAGCTCTCAAATAGTAAATAGTTAATGTATGTAGATATGGTAAAGTAAATACACGTGATTTTGAAAAATGGTTTAAAAGATACATAAGATATTTCACTTAGACAACTGTTACCTTAAAACACAGGGTTTTTAACTATATTCAGCCAAGTCAATACAATCTCGATAAGCCGATTCCATCGCAAAAAAATGAAAGTAAGATAATATAAAATGCCTTATTGACACTACTATACACAATCATGAGTTAAACCAACTGCAAAGACTACTGTTATATAATTAACAGTATCGTGCACAGCAGTAGAAACGATAGATTAAACTGTTTTGACCAAACCAGTTAAATAATAGTTTGCAAATACAATACAAATAAGATATACTTTGCAGTACTGCCACGGTAATTCAATAGTCTATATATATAGTCACACTTCTTGAACATCAGGCCTATCCTGTGAACGGATTGGGAGTTTTTACATAATATGATAAAACGGGGTTTAAGGTTGTAAACATGTGGATGACGTAATTGAAAAAATCATCGAAGAAAAAAATACAAAATAGTAGGTGCGTGGATTGTACAAAGTATAGGTATGCAGTTTCATAATAAAAAAATGGTCATCTGTACTATTTAAATTCAAAAAAAAAAATTAGGGAGAGTTAAAAAATAAAATAATACCACACTCTTTGAATTCCAACATACCTATTATTAATAATGAAATATTTTGTCGTAATGTTCTGTGTTTTGAACTGACTTGGCACTCATAAATGCCTGTGTCTGACGTTTGAGCGTTTCTTATCCACAAATTCCATTCATCTCTATACGGTACATGATTGGCTGAGTACCGCTCGTCTGCCGCGAATCGTCTTTCTCCCACCAATATTGGCGTGATATATGGAAGTTTTCGCCAAGCAACCTGTAACAAAGAAAGACGTTATCATAAAATTAATAAGTAGATGAAAAATGAACGATGTTAACGCTGTTTTTATAATTATTTCTTCCGAATACCTTTGAACAACTACTGTGAAATCAGTAATTTTAGTGTTTTTGTTTTATTATCCTTGAACTCCATCCACGAATCCATAGGTTCACGAGGTTATTACAAGTTTGACATAAAACGATTCTCCGTTTGAGTGGGTACCCGTAATCCATGAATTCATGTAACCACTAAATTTGGGCCCCACGAAAATGTATCGACCGAAGACCAACTGCAAAGTGACATAACCCGAACTGCGTATGTGAACACTCCAAGCATCACTTTATGTGCACGCTCGAAGTATTTCAACGTGTGTAGCTTCCTTTGTCTAAAAAGATAACAACACGTTATAGAGCTACTTTTCGTGAGACAACCAGTACATGTATATTCAAGCGTGAGAACACTCTCCCATTGGAGAGTATTCAACAACAAACGAAGCCCATTCACTTTGTGGTATCGTTTCTTTAATGATATCTGTCCATATACAGGCAAAATACTATATAATGCCACTCTAGTGTTACGTACCTGGCGGAACTCTAATATTTATTTTTGTTTTATATATGACTGAAGTGCAACTAGGCAGGAGTACTACCGTTGACCAATTATCTCATTGGTCCTTGGTCAAAATCCTAACAGTGTTCCTTCGCATGATTTTCTTTGTTAATTCTTAAGATTTTCTATGAGAGTTCCGCCAGGTATGTGTTTCGTTTATTAGATGTCAAAGCTAATTACAAGTCAGAAAAATGCGTTTCTAAAATGCAAAGACACTTTCTGTCAGTGAGGCATTACTCTTTATCTTTTTTAAAAGGATATAGAAGGTCTTACAAAATCTTAAAGTGCATGTTATTCTCTTTTCATAAAGATGTCTTTGAAGTAAAAAAATAATTATAAAACAAATTTTCTTAAATATACAGCTAATGAAAAATGTCGACCCCTTCTATATCATGATATCGTTGTGAACATTTGAGGTTTAAGATCTTTGCAAGAACTAATGTAATGTAATAGTTTCAATTAAGCATGAGCATTCATACCAGATGTATGCATAACATAAAAACGTTTTCCATTTTTTTAATATATCACTTTTATATGCAGCGATTATAGTTTGTAATGACATATTTTCTGTTAGATGGTTTGGCATATATTTTCCACTGGTAATTAATTTAATTTTATACGGCATTTTAAGCATCAACTATTTAATTCATCAGAATGATGATGTATTACACATCAATCAATTTATGTATCCGTGACCGGTGTTAGTTGCCACCAATTAGCCTAGACAAGGATACTGGAATGAATGCTTGAGTGTCATTTGCAATAAAGTGCATACAGTGTTAACCTCATGTTTATTGACCAAAAAACAGCTAAGTTAATTTATATTAAATTGGTAGAGTTTTTTTAGGTTTATTATCTTTATCAGCATCCGTGCATAAAACCTTGCTTTTTTGAAAGCTTCATATAAAATCCGCGGGAGGATTTTTTTATCTCAATTAGGTGCATTATGTGGTTGTACTGATATACTAGTACATTTCAACAACTGTAGTTTGTTCTAAAGAAAATGACGTAACTCCAGTTAACATGACGTGCTAGTTAAGCTTTGACTACCATTGGGAGTCTGCAATATAGCAAGTTAATTTGACTTTATACGTCCATGTAAACACGGCTGAACGCAACAAAAAAAAACGACGGACTGCACGCAGTTGTTATACATCAATAAGGCTCCCCAGATATACACCTTCATATCGACTGTGTTTGATATCCACATACCAATCGTCCAGTGATGACTGGAACTCAGGGTCACTTGGGAGTTTGTAAGCGTAATATTTAGGTACGGTGTACATTGGGGTCAAGCGTAGACACAAATAGTGAAAAGAAGGCCGCTTATGGTATTGAAAAAATTGCGGCAATACCAGAATGGCGTCGTGAACGTTCTGACCATAACGTCGAATTGCATAGTACTTCATTTACAAAATCAAACGCGACGTATATTCGTCTGGAAGCAACAGCTGCTTTGGTAGACAATGAGAATAATAGACTTTTTTGTTTGGAGTATGAAGCATCCTGTCTCTAGCAGCATACAACAATAGAAGTCGATGGGAACCACACCGTGTCCCCTGGCTCCGAACCAGTCTATTCATTATAACATGAAAGAGAAATACAATATCAAACTGGTATATGCAGTCGATTGTGATTGTGATGTATAGAGGCGTGGCTCCTGGGGAATTGACGTAGACATGCGGCCCAACAGGACGAAGGAAGGAGGAGGTCCACATTTATTGTATTATCCGCCATCTTTTATCACCTGAACATATCATGGCCGTTATGGAAGTGTATCTTGATATCAATGTTTATCACTAATATTATTGTATAATTTACATTAAACAGGGCGTTCGCTTTGTAATACATCGAGTGTGACCTAAATTGTATTAAATCTATTTACGTGGGTACTGCTTTTCGTACAAAAATGTATAACAAAGAAAGAAAGGAGTTAAAATTGTATTTCTTTGGATCTTATAGATGCAATGTCAGTCTGACAATGGAAAGATTTAGATAATTGTAATGATGCTCAAATAAACATTCTGTTGTATGTTTGTATTGTTTATGTCTAGTTTACAAAATCATCATAAATTGTAAAGCATATTGCATATATGTTCATAAAATGTAATTAAACAAAAGTCATAGCAATTATATAACAAAATGCCATAGACTGTATAAAACATCATCTTTTATATATATATAAAAAAATGCTGTGTTCATGTAGTCGTGATTTTTGAGGTTGCTATGAAAACAGGGAAATAAATGAAAACAATTTAATAGATATCTTTGACTACTGCTTGTTTGCATTGGTTATCCTCGGAACTTCGTTCATGTACCAGGAAACGACCTAAATGGTTGCAAACCACGAATGAAAATAAACATTTCACATTTCACAGTAAACCGCAGCGTATTTTGTTTACTCTTTGTAATTCCTCTTTACAACAGATATCGATTCGATCCCACACACAGAGTACATATCATATACATTTGTATTCATGAAACTACTGTGTAGTTGTATAATTTCGCGATTGTGTGTCCGGAACTTATTCGGGGGCGTTTTATTTCGCGAATTACCATTTCTGTTAATCTATTTCGGAACACCTCGCAAATAGTTCCGAGTGCATGCTACAGTACTTCTAACAACGCACAACCCGACATCGTTACTGGACACAGGTGAATACCTGTTCCTAGTATGTACCAGGCAAGTAAGTTGTTTAAACGCATTTGCGAAATTCGCGAAATTAAAACAATCATGAATATAAGTAACTATACAGTACTTGGTTTTGCCTAAAGGTACATAACGTTTCCCTAAAGATGAAGCTTTTCTTGATCCTGACGTATCCACTTGTTTGTGCAACTGTTTTACACAATGTGATATTTTATATCTCTGAACAATAAGGACTTATCATAAGAACATGTAGTTGCATGTTTTGATTAGTACGTCACGTGCTTTCGTTTAATTAGAATGCTGTGATATGCCATCAACCCTGACCAAATACACATTTATGTTTTCTAACATGTCCTTAATAATTAAAAGCAACCATCTTTGAGCTGTTCTTATTATGATGGAAGGAAAACAACAGCTGCTGCTGCTGCTGCCTACAGTATATTTACTATTACTGAGCCTAAATAATTAAAGATATATAATGATGATTGTTTCACAAAACATTTGATTTCTGTGAGGCTGTAATTTCCTTCTTGTTGAGATATCTTAAACAACACAATCAGGATGAAATAGTACAATGTAGAGATTGGATATGAGAGTCAAACGCCGTAATCATGAATAGAGTTCTTCGTTTATATTTCGGACACATTCAGAATTAATCAAGCATAAAAGTTTATATAACGCTGAATAGGATTAATACAAAAAATGTTATATTTTCATTTTGACTGCTGTTGGGAAGAATAAATCTGATTTCGTTAACATAAACATTAAGCGTATAATGGAAACGAGAAACGAATCGCTTGTAGAATTGTTAATTCCTGTGGATAGTTATGGATCATACAGATCACTAGAACTTGCTTCTGGTTATTTCAGCTTAATGAACTGTATTTCAACTCTCAAAAATGTATGACAGTTAATTTGGTAAAGAAAAAACGTCCGTACTAAATAGTTGAGTGTGTATAAGGCCATTACATGTTTATAATGTGTCAGTTGTGTGCAGCACTTCCTTACTTTAACGAAGTTTAACATCATTTGCCCATACTCAGTTTTAAAAAGACAACGCTTGATTGAAACATGGTCCATGGGACAGAACACGGTAAATCTGTGACAGGCAAGGACATCGAGAGTCACATGTAAACTGTTGCTATAGGTTATATTAAAGTTTGTTTTATTATCTGATGATGATGTTGTTTTGTTAACTTCAGTGAGTGTGAGATGTTTTTATTTTTTATAACTAATTATTACGCAGTTTAAAAAATGGACAAGGGGAAATAGTCGTTTTTTTGCTCTTGAAAGGTAACACACTTCCAAGAGCCGAAATCAGCAGGGAAATAGTTTACATTGAAATAGGAATAAAATGCTTCTTTCACGAGTGACTAGTTTATACACTGTTTTACTATAGGTAGCAGTCTACAGTAGAGAGTTGTGGCCATGGGTGATATTTTTGTTAAATGGCTAACCCTTGTATAATGATATGTTAAAAAAAATATAAAAATAAAAATGTACTAAAATTGGTATAAGCATGATGAAGTGGGGTATGTGAGCTTCACATTTGTAAAAAAAAATCAAGATCAAAATTTTGGCCATAATTCGAACCTTCACATGAAAAGCTAGCTTTACAGGAGGTAACATTTTGACAACAGCACACGACGCAAAATTGCAAAAAATCAAGTTTGACAACTTTACTGGGACCCAGATAATTCTGCAAACAAGTAGGTAATCTTTAATTTCAGACAGGGGGTCAAATTTTGGGTAAAAAATAGCAATTTTTGGCATTTATTGGTAATTTTTGATGTGGTAGCCAGGGAAAAAAAAACTAGTTGCGGGGGTCAAATTTTGGGTCAAAAATAGCAATTTTTGGCATTTATTGGTAATTTTTGATGTGGTAACCATGGTTTTCACACAAGTGACATACGTAGAAAAAAGAGGTTTAGACACTTCTCAGTACTTTATGTGTATTGTAAATGTAATGCAGTTTACAAATATATATACATGTATACATGTGTTGTGTAGGGTAAATCCGCTGTGTTTACATTACCTCGACATGTGCCTTGTTTATCAGAGTCGGGCCATTTCTACTGTATACTGCTTCCAAACTGACACAAACCAAACATGTAAACACTTTCATTATGTCAACAGAAAAACAGTTAACAGAATATATTCGTCTTGGGAAATCAGAAGTTGAGAGAACCAAAACAATACATGAAAGTATAATAAAAATACCGATATCCTAAACTTACATTGTTTTATTTTACCCATGCAAACCAGACATGAAAATTATTTGATTGTGTTAACTCGCCTAATTATTGTCTGAAAACAAACAACATTCGTCTTGGGAAATTAACCTTGTAA
The DNA here is from genome assembly GCF_002113885.1 of Mizuhopecten yessoensis. Taxonomy (NCBI): domain Eukaryota; kingdom Metazoa; phylum Mollusca; class Bivalvia; order Pectinida; family Pectinidae; genus Mizuhopecten; species Mizuhopecten yessoensis. The sequence continues at coordinate 431,911 of NW_018407582.1, forward strand.
CGGGGAAACTAAAAACGTTTACCAAACAAGAATCTATATCCCGAGCTCGTATACTGTGGATGTTCTGTTTTACCAGTACGAACTGCAAAGATATCATTTAAAAATAAAAGAACTTCTGAAGCTCCATAAATCTGTCGAAAGCTATGTATCTACTCTTTAACTATCGCCTGGAATGATATCCCGGTAGGTCGATAAACACACAGTGAACGGTCAAGGTCGAATAACAGCTCCGCCTACCTTTCATCTGATTGCATTTGGATGCAAGTGGCGTGCTGCCATGATACAAAGTGTATCACTGTAATGTTTTTTATTGGTTCTTTATGAAAGGTACTATTGTCTTGAACTATAGCCCAGTAAAATGTGTTATTTCCCGGATAATAGTATCTTGCAGTTAACGTATGACAATAGCATATCTTTTCATCATAATATTACATGTGTTAATTGGAACAAATAAACAAATGTGTAATATTAAAATAAATGTATTACATTTTCGTTCTAGGTTTGAAATACATCTTTGAACCATTTATGGTTGTATACAACACATTTCCGTTGAAAAATATTACATAGTTTAGCTCAACGGAAAGTATGGTTAAACAGAACTCTGTTAATCACCATCATAAACGTTTAAACGACGTGTGTTTATCCTATGCATTTAATCTTTCAATGTGGTACCTGTTCGTGTTCGTTCATGATACGGTTTGAATATATCAAAGAGTCGGACAGCGATTTAAACGGAACAAAAGACGCGTTTTCTATGGTTACAAGTTTCGACAAACGACGAACATCAATAGAAAACAAGTCGGGAACTTTCGTCATTGTTTGAATTTGATATGACGTCATGATCGGTCCAGAGTTACTCGAACAGTACGGCAGTATGACTTGGACAGTTTCCGGTAAAAACAGATGCATTGGTAATTGTTCTTGTTGATATTAGTTTAGAACACCTTTTGATTGATAGGTTTGCCTTATTACTCTTAAACGGGTAAACATAACTGACTGGCTGGGTCGTTTACATTTGTAACAGATCACATATTGGAAAAAATCCGTTTCCTCGTTCTCAACAGTGATTAGCTAAAGGCAATTCTGACGATGAAAAATTCAAACCACACGAGAAAGATCATGCAAAATGCCGTTTGTATTCTATGGGAATATTGAGTGTCTAACGGTGAGCTTATTTACAGTATGGAAGTGATGCTGGTGTCGGCGTTATCTGTGTGTTTTTTTTAAATTGGTTTTTGTTTCTCTAAGGACCAGTAAAGGTCAATACTACGGTAACAATGCATGGTCTCCATTCGATAAGGGCTTCAAAAACACTTACAAAAGGCCCGTACTGTGGATATTGTGAACGGAGCCGGATTTGAAGCCGCAAATGTAATCGTAAACTGAAATAGATCGGCCTGGCCTCAGCTGCGACATAAACCATCAGTCATTTAGTCCGACCTTCTGGATGTATGTCTAATATTGACACGGTTAAAAAAAAAAATTCAAATGACTGGAAAATAGAATTGTTATTCGGTTTGTTCCAGTGCCCAGTTTATTAAAAGGATGGTTATGGATGGACGTAGTGTTGTGTAACAGGGCACAGCTCATATATAACTGTTTATCTTCTAGGTACATGTGTGTAATACACAGCTTTTTAACCATCAAATAAATGTCATCAACGTTAACTACCATCAAAGTACAGCACCTACATTCAGGTGCTTGCTCACAAATATATTTTTACATAACATTCCAACCACACAGCGCTTCACCGATATATCAAAACAATGCAATGCGCATGAACACTATTGTTTAATGTGCTATGTATATACTACACAAGTCATGGAATAGTATGGACATTACCAATAGAAATGTGTTGCATGTATAATGTATGTATAATGCTTATAAAAGAAGCATAGCTCATTAACATAATAGGACGGGCGTTTCCAGGTCACATGAACGTACTGCCCTTAATATATCAATATATTTACCCGCTGCCCTCATCCGAAACACGTGCTCGTCCGTTAATAAGGAAAGAAGGTCAATGCAGCATTGTAGAGCAATCAACATACTTGCAGCTGTTCTATATACAAATGTCACGGTATACACTGTGATGCTTCTTTCATTGTAGGTCGTCTGGAGTAGCCCGATGACTACATTAACTTATCAAAAGACGTTCAGAGTCATTGTCACTGTGTATATTTTGTGTATATTCCTTATTGTTTGCATATGAACAATATGTCAACCTTTGTATACGTAAACGAACCGATGACTGACGGTATGTCATTGTTTAACTTAGATTTGTCTGTATTATTTTCTCCCTCTTGTATTGAACACCGAGTGTTATCATGACAGATTACTTTATACATGTAACTTTTATTTTCTCAGGTTTAAAAAGGATAAAAAAGGTCCTCCCAACACCATTTTCCTTTGTACAAAAAACTAACAATCGATTTGTTTTAAATTCAATTATCGTTTTTACGTTATTTTGTTGCTTTCTCTTCAACATTTTTCCGTACAGCTACATTGTTCCCTGCACCCCAAATGATTCCTCTTATATACCTTTCATTGTCCCCATTTACGTCCCCATAACCATCACAAAAGATGTTCCATATTATGAATAATACTAATGATAATAAACGTTACAATTTTACATATGAGAAACATACATGTACAATTGTATACACGTCGGCTTCTCATTTACACTGTGCTTTACGTGAAGTTTATCACTTTGGATTTACTGACCTCTCTCTCTATATTATTTTTCCAATTCCTAACTAGGAAATGCTTAAAGGCAAATTTTTGTTTCAAATATTGATTTTTATGTTAGCAGACGTTCTGAAACACGATATCTATTCATTTTAAGCGTGTCGTCAGATTACAATATCATGTTAAACGACAGAAGAATGTCTAGGCATCAACATTCAATCATCGACTTTGCCTCACGTATATAAATGGAATGTTATACACGGTATTTGGTACGTGTTTTGCATTATGAAATAACTCTACCAGGCTGCATGTCATGACATTTGTATAATTAATAATTTATTCAAATGCAGATCCTTTTCATAGTTTACATGATTTCTTTTCTAGGTAACACCGACCCCGCCCCCCCCCCTCTCCCCCCTCCCACACACACCATTCCTTCACCACCCTATCCTTCTCCCGTTCCCAAAATTCATATATGTACATGATTTTTTACCGTATGTATTGAGGACAGGACTGTATTAAGTTGAAATTAATTGTTGTCCAATCCCAATCCATTTGTATATTGGTAAAATAAAATAGGTTTAAACCAAACGTGTTTTGCATTTCTATGAATACTGTGACCAAACGTTGTTCTGGTAATTCAAAAAGTAATTATATTATTTTGTGTACGTAATCTAGAAACCATTTTTAATTTTGCATTTCCTAAGTTCATACCGACTCGAGGCCCCAAAATACCTGGTAACCCCTACATTTTAAAGTACGTGTTGGTGACATATAATTAAATTATCATATTTCAATCATAAATAGCAACACTCCCTCTACATCCACACTTTTGGGCTGAGTCCTTCAACAGGAATTGAATGGAGGGGTCCAAAGCATGTCCCCGGGTAGAATGGAGGGGTCCAAAGCATGTCCCCGGGTAGAATGCGTCTACACTTAACGAGACAGCATTTAAGAAACGTTCTATATAGCAAACACTCCACTGATCAATTATTAGCTTATTATTACAGAACACTTACTTAATGATAATCGTGAGTATATATCTACAGTGACAGATAAGATGTTCTGTCTGCACATTACATGTATATTGTACTCACCGATTTCGTCCCCAAATTTTCCACTGCACATTTTAACACCGCCATTTCTCCTTGTACATAGGTCAAATTAGCTTCCACAAATTTAAAACGAGGGATTTTTGCTACGCGTTCGTAACCTGAAAAACACAAATATAGCCTGGTAAATGTACTGTTCACTCATTGACTCAGATAGGAAAAGAAATAAACAAGAATTCAAAACATTTCATGCACTGTAATTCACGTAATGATTTAATCCCATCACCAAGTTAAATACACTACGCACAATATAAATGGTTTTTAAGGACGCGATTCAACACTTCTTTAATCTCGTTCGTTCGTCCTTAAATACATCTAAATATGCGCAAGGACAACTCTCAGTCGATGGGACGGAAGAGCTGTCCGCTAATTAGCGTTCTTAATTATCGTTAGATATACATGTACGATATCAAATTTACATCGTCATAACAATAGGTACATGTACATGTACCACTATACAGAGTTCGACAATTTAGGTAAATGAGGGATACCTCGGACAAGGTGACGCACTATGAACAAAGGGCCGTAACTCTGTACATTTTAACATGAAAAATCTAGTGAGACATGGAGGCATGCCTTCAGTACGCAATATCCCGTCATCCCTGGACGTACACGTACTTTTATAACAACGTCCTCAATATCGCAATTAGAAGTGGCTGATCTGGAGCATATGAATGACAGACTGACGGAGGGAGTGTATATCTATAGCTCCTTCGGAAGTACGATTTGGGACTTATTAAAAATCATCTTAGATAGAATGATAACTCTAGAGGTGTTCCGGTTTATGTGTTCGATTTGCCACAGACACATTACATTGGGTTGATACTTGTATTTAAACGCGGTTTAATAATTCCCCTGGTTTTCCAGACACGTAAGCTATATATTTCAGATTGTTTGATAGTTCTTGCACCTAAGGGTGGTATTTTATTGGACAACGCCAATAACATTTGCAAAAAATACATAAAATGATGTCATTACTTTATTGCAAAATACTACAATTGTCTAACGTATCGGTGTTCTCAATCGTATATAGATGGATACAGTATCAACTATATCAACAATTCAGTATGCTTTTTATTGCTTAACGTGCGTGACACAAACAAGTATCGAACTCTGTAAAATTGATGAAGAAGATATCATGCATCGTTTATCAAAACATATAAAAAATCCCTTCATATCTAACTGCGACTAGGTGCTAACTGTAATATGCACAGTTATCAATATTTATAGAAAAATAACAAACCATATCCGACAACATATTTATATCCATTCCGAATTAGATTAGACGAGATTTGCGTTCTACAGTGACAGAACTAATGATAGGCTCTCAGGCCGCAATGTCATCAATTCAAATTAGTTATTTAACGGATTCATTTAACAGCGCTCCTGGGGAATACCCACACGTCTAGCGTCAAGAGGAAGCGTCTTGGGATTATCACTCGGACAAAAAAGTCACAAAAAATTACATAATTTGTATGGCGAATTCCGTGATGTCACTTGAATAGAATTTCATGGTTAGTTCACAGACAAATAATCAAAGACAGGGCAGACATGTTAAAAGCACCAAGGGATTTGACTGCAGAACTATTGTTTTTACTAACAACGTGTGGTATTCGTCCCTAGATTAATTCATGTAATATTAAAAAAATCAGAACTGAGAGTGAAGAATTACTTGAATTTGAGGTTGCATAGACATGCAAACAGTCCCCATAATAAGCATTGGTACTGGATAACATGTCATATTTGTAATGTAAACTGTGTTTTTCATGATTACATTCTGTTTCAATAATGTAGATCAAGTCTTGCTACTGAACTCTCGAATGCTCGCAGATTAATTCGACTCATGGCTCGCGTCTGACTCACATCTACGATTGAACTATGATTGAACTATGTTTGAACTATGAATTATGTTTGAACTATGAGCTATGTTAGAAGCTGCGTAAATTCCTATGTTGTTACCGTACATTTCTTCTATAAAATGTTCGATGTAAGTCATGCCAATTTCTGCCATTTAATTTTCGAGGTTCCATTTTATACGCGAAGACCGTAAGTAATAAATTGTAAAATCATGGTATAGTTACTTCACCCAAAAAGGAATGCGAAAGAAGCTTTCCATGATATTTCCTAGATTCAAATTTGAGTTGTAAATAAAATGTTTGCAGATTTTGAATTGCACAACGTTACACATCAACATACAAAAACTACTCGAGGTCTATGCAAGTTAGAATAACACGTAAAATTTAGTATCAAAAATGAGACGGCACGTTGTTTTTAGAACTTGGGAGGCTTATGCAAGGACGCTGAACTAATTTGAAAAAAATAATTGACTGACTTTATAGACAATGTTGAATTCCCGAAAGCATCTTTTCTAAAGCCCTCGTTTTTATAACCTTTTTGCATATAGAAGATGTATACAAATGATAAATTCATCAATGCTTTTTTATAGATCACCGACAGTTAGTGTCCCTTCCGCTGGGAATCGAAAATCATTTACACAGTGTCACCGCACGTGGTTTCACAACACATTCAAATGAGGTCAAATGATCTTCAATTCATATTATTGAACACGTGTTGACGACACTGCACGTTCATCGCTCATTGACAATTCAATATTCATCCATATTTGAGGGCTAGGATGTAGGCTAGACTTAAAAACTATTTAGGATTTTTACACCAGACAAAGGTCATGGCACATTCCCATCGATGCCGAACTACAGAGGCATCTAATAGAGACATAAGTCATGGGGCAAGCTTGCATAAATATGCAGTCACATTTTTGTTTTATATATATTGAATATCTCACCAGGGAAGGAATTACACAAATTGCACAAATTAGTTGGAGAGTTGCAATTCCCGCGAGAATCAATATGTCGGCTACATAGGACTCGTTCCAACACGCTTTCCGTGTTTCGGCGAACGTCTTTCAGAGCGGAAATTAATGAAGTTGATGAAATGATTGCGATGTTTTTGTTAGATAGGGCCGTAGGAGTCGCCGATTATATCTTTCTACATTTCTAATTTATTTTCTTCTGTTTTTCATTAAAATCAGCAGACAGCGACGTTAAGTTTTCAAACATTCCTTTGACCCAGAGGACAATACCAGATGAAGTTTTGTTTTTTATTCGTCCCGTGTAGGCAAACATTCTAGTCGTTTAATCTGTTCCGCGGGAGTTGTGCCTGATGGCCGACCAAAATTGGCCGCGTTTAGGTTGAAGTTCTTAGATCAGAACGGCACAAATTTGGCAAAGTGTGAGGCCATGTTTTATTACGCACAAGGGAAATCTCGCTTACAGATAAAAACTTGTAGACAGGCAAATTATAAAACCAAACACTTCACAACAAAACAATCATATGGAAAACCAAGGAGTTCAGTATTCTTCAATGTTAAAACGCTTCAACTGTTTACCGTGTGCTGCTTTCGTATGTATACGAGCTGACACTATGGAGGGAAAATCTGTGATTTATTGTTTGAAATTCGTTGCTTTTAGTTGGAATTCCCAAAACAGCTTTTCTTTCAGGATTTCGCTTTTTTAATACGAGCTCATCCCCCGGAACAACCTAAAACTATTATAAACAAGATGTTTTAGAAACTTGGTCTTATCGTTTACTTGAATTGCAAAACGTAGACATATTTCACCATCGGTAACCTAGATTTGGTACGTATGTGTGTGTGCCCATCATCGGTGATTTAAGCTGCAAAACCTTCGTCTACATGAAGCGTATCCAGAAATGGTTGTCTTATGTTTGATTATTTGTCTTTGTATCCCCCACCTCTTCCCTTTACCATACGAGTGTAAACACAGGTCAATTTGATGTGAAGGTCAAGCCTAGATTCACGACCTTTTCTTAATTTAAAGAAATTTAATGTTTTCGTTGGAAAAGCATTACTGGATATAAGAACATACATGTACATAGGTAATGGAATAATTCCTTAATTCCAGTTATTCATTCTATGATAAAAGAATGAGTTAAAGAAGTTCTGGAGTTAAGGAGCGTGGGGCTAGATCATGAGATACCTAATTACAGAGATTACGGATTACAGCATTTCCCCCGATCAACCAACATACAGGTACAGGTTGTCTGAAGTGAAATGATGTACAGTAATAAGTTGATACCCCTATGTTTTGAAATAGTAGTTGCTATACATGTACCTGAGTAAGCATGAACTCAGAATTATTGACTTCTGTGCAAGGGAGCATTTATTGGACACGAAAGATATTAATTCACTCTTTAATAAATACCTACATTAATTTTCCATGTGAAGATGTACCACCTGAGCTTATATATATTATTTATATAAATATATACAAAAGAACATGTTTTGCCTTGTTTCTGTAGATATGTATTTGTGTATGTGAAGCATCATTTAGCATGATATAAACGATCTACGTGATATACTTGCATGCAAAATGTACTCTGAGGTTCATCTCAACTTTGGCGGAAGCTAATTAACACAGTCCGAAAAAACATTCATACAAATGCATATCAGTTGTTCATTAGCATGAGACGACTCTCTTGGAACGGAGATGCATGCCACAGTCAGTTAGCTTACGGTATATGCTCAAAACATTTAACACAAATCAACGTTAACAGTAAAGAGCTTCGTTATTGTTTTTGGAGGCTCGACCCCCTGATGGTAGCTACAGGTATGTAGACTGTAAGAGTTCATGCAATGGGTGTCGGCCACATTAGTAGTATCCCCAGGAAGAAAACACCTGTGCTTCTCCATCCCAGCGGTACGACTGATGCTTGCATTAATGATAAGTCAATGTGGGCCGCCTAAACACCTAAAAACACAAGATGGAGATGTTTTCATCAGTCCCACAACTATGGAAGCTTCGTGCGGGAACAAAATATTTCAGTATATATGTATGGTGACTGATTAGGACAACGTTTGCTATTTCACCATTTCGCTTTGCGCGGTGACCAAACGAATATTCACGAGTCCATTTTTGAGGTTTGCTTTTTGTCTTTTTATTGTCGTCATGCAATACTGCTTTAGTATTGATTACTGTGCCGTCATTTTTGTCTCCATCGGCGTGAGTTTTGATTCCAGCGACATGTCATTGTGTATGCCACGAGAACACCATAATCTCGCGTGATATTGATACTACTTGTCGTCTGCTAAGTCATCTGAACAAAATTACACGTGGGTTGCACTCAACGTAAGCGCAATGAAATTACTCTCCTTCCAAACATTCTCACCCATAGAGGTCGCTCTTACTATCACGTGCAGACAGCATTCGCCCAATCAGCAGTGTAAAACTTTTTATGAAGATCTGTTGATTGAAACTTGCTGGCGCCATGTTAAAATGCAAATCAATACAAAGGTTAATGGTAAAAAAATATTCGAAAAAACATGACTTCAAATAGTGCTTTGAACTGTGAAGTTAACTTATTTGTTAATCTGAATTTCATAAATCAGAATCAGTGAATATGTCTTTCAACAATTTGCTTTGTGCACTTTTATTTTTGTAATATTATTGTTGAGTTTTCTCGCTCTGCTTCGTTGAGCAATGCTGTTTCGTTTCTATTTCCTCAAACGTTCTATGACGTAAGCGAGGCACGCGCTATTATTCCTGAATAAGTTGTACATGTTATTTTACGACATTTTATACGAATTGTATGAATGTTTTGATCCGTCAAGAAAAATACAGAGAAACTTGATTTCGCAAAGTCAAAAAGGAAGTCTGTATATTTGATTTCAATTGGTAATGAGTTGATTAAGCGTCAACTCAAAAGATAGACAAGAACGCATTCGCATTAAAACATTCCTGAACGCATGTGCATTGACAAATATTCTTTAACGCAGGCGCATTGAAAACATTGTTTTAATTGAATTATTAGATAACTTTAATCGGTTATATTTCTGAAAGACATCTCTTTTATAAAGATACAAGCTAAACTGTGTTGGAAATACACACCGATATATCGCTTGTAGACGCTATAACGTTTCCACATAAACTGTTGCCGGCTTTCGCACGTGGTACAGCGACTATATAACCACACCTCCTGATTCCGTAGGAGTGGCGTGGACAAAAGCTTACAGAACGGTATGTCAATCAAGCCTTGGCGTTGAAAGGGTTTCGTATGTTCGTCGATGGATTTTCCTGCACTTAAACATGTAAAAGAATGTTCAACATGTGCGGTAAGTATACACTATATGAATGGGCGAAAGGAAATGGACATTCCATACATTACAGACACTAATTACACATGCTGCTGACTGATACACGGAGGGACATATGCAGTTGGCAATTTCGTACCTGTGACATCAGTACATAAGTTGAGTACAGGAAGTCAATGACAGAACATGGCAGGCAGATTAGAAACAGCTTTAATTTTTGCAATAGGTATTTGTTTGATAATAAAAATTAAGAAATACAACGTTTTTGGTCTTAAGTACATTTGTATTATGTCTTATACACTAAGAGCGCCTTGAATACTCAAAGAAAAACAAGACGCGACATGTTTCATTTTCATTTTAAATTGATGAAAGCGTTGCTTCAACGCTATAAATGATTAAAATAGAAACAATGAAAGTTGCAAAAATGACCTGGCAGTAAATAAAACATTACTGATTTAGAAAAAAATAAAAATAAAAGTGATGATCTTTATTGTATCAATAGGCCCCAATAGTCACTTTCATATACTTGTAGCTGCATGTATTTCTCTTTCACACGTTTAATCCTTACCAATACACAACCATTGGACAAAGTTGAAAATGTCGTGAGATTAAAGAATTAATAAATAGAAACGTCTTTGGTCTGAAATGAATTGAAAGGCTCTTTTATTCAATCTACAGATACAAAAAAATAGTTCAAAGAAACACTATTTGTTTAACACCAGAAACCTTTTCAGAAACATCTGAACTTGAACGAAAACAACAGAAATCTGATTGAACGAACATCTTTTGTTCCATTGGCAGGTTTTCTATAGGAGTAACTGGGGCGAGATTTAAAGTGTGATTTCATCCGTTTTATTCACAAATTCACCTAGTAATGTGTTTGTTTGATCTAAAAACAGCAGTGCATATTGCAATCACAGTACGTCTGGGATCTATCCGCTTCGTGACCCCTCTGTAACTAGACTATTTCTTCTGAAGCCAAACATATCACAAGGAACATTCCGCAACTATTGACGCCGGCGATTTCCTGTTGACATCACGTGCACTTTAGTCTGTTTTGACATATTGTTCGTACACATTTTATGTAAATATATGCCGAAAGAAATCCATTTATCATCCTAATTCAACTCGATTTATGTCAAGGTGCGTAAAACAGAAATAACAATGATAATCAAATCAAGAACACCCCTAGCAGGTCTTTGACCGGACAGTGAGAACATGAAGGTATAAAACCTATATTACATGTAATAAGAAACACATTCAGTAGATAGACTGTTTTCTACAGGTGCCAGCCTTCCCTATGGGCTTCCCCAGTACACTTATACATGTATCAATAAATGTATATCTCTAAGTTCCTATACGAAACAAAACAAAATAAATAGCAAGCCAGAACACGTGGACGTAAAATGACTGTCGTTATTTATATTGTATCAATTGTTTAGTCTATATTTCTTGCTTATCTTTTTTAATTCAATTAAAACAGACCCGAAAGTCGACTTACATAATAAAAAGTAATGCTAACAATATTGTTGAAAAATATTGCAGATTTAAGAAAATTGCAAACTATGTTTTTAATTTACCAGATAGATGGCAGTATAGCAAACACCGTGATAAAAATAATATTTAACACGTAGTCGAGGCTTAAACGATCGCAGGGTACACTAAAAAATACAGTCGAGTTCAGATTATTCCTGTTAGAATTATAAGCGATACTTTCTTTAGATATTGTAGGTGTCTTTGAGGAATATTTTTTTAAGGAGAGGGTTGAAGAGTATGATATTTTTCACGAGTCTGAAGCACGAGTTTAAATATAAAACTGAAATATATTCAACTCAAAATATTTAGTCACTGGTGCGCAAAATTGTAAACCCGCAAAGATGATCAAGCATCTTTAAAACGCAAAATTTTGACCTTGTCCTTTATTTCTTTTTCAGAATAGCCTTACAGGTATAAGCAATTTCGAGTAGGACTTGAATCTCTTTAAATCACCGAACACTGGAGCTGGCATTTATTCGGATATCGAAATCAAGAAAATTAATCTTCTAGAATATTCTGAAATGATGTTTATGTTAGCAGGGTCAAAAGTTTGCGTATATTGATTTAACTGGGGCATTCACAGAAAATATATACAGAATCTTAATTCAGCACAGTAAAAAATAGCGCATTATTTAAAGCGCAAAGAGGCGTTCAAATTAGAATACCGCTACAAAATGTACGTTTAAAGTATCATGCATTCTTGGGCTTTTCTGGTCAAGTAGTTTACTGTTCGTGAGGGCTATGCAAAGGATATTGCCACGCGTTTTCAATAGAGGCAAGGTGTTCCAAGAATAGACGTTTATATGGCGAGACGCTGTATGTACGTTATATGCCTCATCAGGCTAACAGCTGGTCACTTCTGATGGTCTGACGTATTAGTTCTGGGTAATTAACATCCAAGGACTACACAGGGCTGGACACAGAGAAAGGCTACACTGTAAAAGAGCACACCAACATTAAAATGCCAGGTACATTTGTACCAAAACACGCCAGGAATCAGTGGTCGTAATGTATATATACCACAAAACAATCGTATTGTATATCAATTGGAACTACTATACATAGTTTTACGAGACTGCACGTATCTGTATTTAAATTATATGCACAGAAAGGGTAACAAAAAAAAAATGTTTACAGCCGCGAACTGTGAAAAGGTAAGTTTTAAGAACGATCTTTTACATTGCAGACGGGATTTGGAGAAGAACAATAATTTGTGATCCGAACATCTGATTGGTAGAGCGGTCGAAATTGACGTCATCACTAATAAATTACCTCGTGACCATATCAGTCTTCGGGTTAATCAAAATGTATCTTGTCCTGTGCCTAAGTCAACAACTATATATTCCACTTCAGGTCAATGACCACTTCCTCGGACGTCAGTCTAGCCATACTTAACACCTTACACGTACTTCCTTCTGAAAGTATGCTTAGGAATACAATGCCCACACCAGTGTTAGTTCCTTTTGATTATTATTAAGAAATGCAATCGTTGAATTACCTGTTAAGGTTTAGGACCAGAATGTTAGGCTGCGGGCCTGTTTAGGTACAAAATATTGTGTTAATTAGTTGAAGTCGTATTCAACTCGAAATACGTCATAGGGATAAGGAAAAGCGGACGGTGACGATTAAAAAAGAGTTTAATCAAGAGAGTATTCAGTCAATCGGACAAACTAAATTCAATATACCACATGTGCAATACAAAATACATTATCTCTGACATATGGTAGAGTGACCTCCCTTTATTTAGGTAATTCATACTACCTGATTATCCCTTTTAATTATTCAGGTAGTGCTTGCATTTCTATGTATTTGATTTTTGTTCAGAGCAAATGACCTCTGCACCTGCGTCTTTTTTGTTGGGTTCAAAGATACATTTTCTTAGTTATTTTAGTTTTTCGCGATTTCTGCTGTCTTTTCTTTACATATGTAGGTTTGGAGTCGCCTCAATTCCTGTCGATGTGTTTATTTTATTTTTGATGCCTTTTTCTGTGGTTGTTGTCTTTCTTTTAATGTTGGTGTCTTCTACGTTCCTTTTGTCTTCCATTTAAGTTGTGTTGCCTTAGTTCCTGTAGTTCTTTTATATATATATGTACTTTGAGGTAAAGTGTTGTCCTTGGGAGTAGCTGCAGTTATACATGGCTGTTTGCTTTACCAATCGATAATAGACATTTTGTTCGTCTTTCCCTGCTTGTGCTTTTAAGGAAATCCATGAGTCACTCTGTATAGTAAGGTACGTAATACATGTATCACATACACCGTAAAGTGGCTTACTTCAATAAAAGTGTTTAATATGCTCGAGTTTGAAAAGTTTCCAGGATGAAGGCGAGATTCTGCAATATGTAATAATGGTAGGTAAAAGGAAATGTGACGAAGTGAAGGGAACATAGCAAGAGAAGCAACTGGGATGCCTAATGCAAGTAAAATGTCGTTGATGACATTAGAAACACCGGCTTGATTTGATAATACATACTAATAAGTCGCTTCATTACACAGGAGATTGCTTCAGAGCGCCTCCTCAGCGCCGTGTATCTTTTAAGTACCGACATTGCACAAATGTACATGTATTGGAGAGCGACGTTCAATGAAGGATCTCAAATACGATATTGATGATTCCAGTTAAAACTGGATGGGTTTATATTCTTTTATATGTTCGGTATTACATGTATACCATTCAAGGCTAGAGGTGAAGTTAGCGAGAGGGTAAAAAGGTAGGTTTAGGGAAAGGTGGAGATATATATGGAAATAAGTTGTTGATCGTGATTAAAGGGGATAGCATTAAGTGAGCGACCAGGTGGATACAAGTGAGATATACAAGTGGGAGAGGGTGCAAATAAGGATAGAGCTTAGTGAGCGAGATTGGGATAAGGTAAGAGGTTAATTAGAAGATGAGGGTGATACGGGGGTTTGAGGTTAGTGAGCGAGGATAGAGATACAAGTGAGGGGGGAGTGGAAATTTGCGAGAATGAAATAGCTAAGATTTTATCGAGGGAGTATAAAATTAGATTTAAAAGCTACATGTAGTAAGTTAAGGTATTGAAACGGGTTACGTATATATGTGTTTAAAGGTTGGGGTGCAGATAATAGAAGTATATCTTAGCGGGTAAGGGATGGGTTTGGTTAAACGAGAAAGAATTACGTGGTAGATCTTCGAAACATACATACTAATGTCCATAGAGAAAGGGACAGCGCTTTGTTTAAGTTAGTGGGAACTAGAAGGAGCATTACACCTGGCAGAAATGATGCAAAGGTGGCTTCAGAGACTTGACGGCTATTGGCTAGGTCACTTGACTGGTGAGTTTGAGCAAGTCTGAGGTTAATGACTACCACACGATCACGTGCCGAAACACAAGGTCACACACTAACGTTGATGGTATTCTCGCTCGTAACTTTGTCAGCTCATCCATCATTGTTCATACCGTTTGTATGGTGGGGAGACATGTATGACATACCCCAAAAAGCATTCCTTGATTCGGTGTTCAATCATATAATACAAACTTCAACGCCTTCAGTAATAATCGGGTAAAAGTTCATATCTTTAGTTCTTAGATAGTATCAATTAACCAAGAAATATGTACATGTACCATATATAATAATGTTCATTTTGATTCGATAGTTCCACATCATATCGTCAAGTTTGTCGCGCATACATCTTAATTTTGCTCATCATAAATTCCAAACACTTACCAAGGACTTTTTTTTCATAAAAGAAGAGCTTAGGTTTACATTATGCATGGAGTTCACACTTAGAAAATTATCGTGCAGTCGGCGTGCATATAGGCAAAGACGTATATACGTCTCTGATAAGGGTGAACGACTCAATGCGAGACATCGCTATTATGCGCGGAATGACACCTATTGTTGATGACATAAACACCGAGTGACGTTTTATGGGTACACACACGTGTTGTCTGTGATTCCGACAACATGTACGTACATGTACACGAACTTGTGGTGTTTGATCACTGAGACATGTACTGTTGTATAATCAATAGATTGTGCGATATTCGCGGATTGTAATATTTACATGTACGTCCGTAGCGTATATGTATAACAACAGTGTATTCGTGCTCTAAGGGAATGCGCGACAACCTGCCGTCGTGCTTCAGTGCCTAGCTAGTTTACAATACTTCATGTGGTGACTTTGTGTCGAATGCCAATCTATACATATAACCTCCGCTGTTTTGTACGCGTAAAAGTGTTCACGAGTACAGTTGCACTATACACAAACAGCAGTCGTGTCTTCTGTCTTACAATGAAATGTGAGACTGCACCTGTTGTATTCACTCATATACGTCTTCGATTTTATTGTATCTTTCTGTTTTAACACAAGAATACTTATGTACATGACGAATGTATTGGTGTATACTGTATTTAAATCCGTATGCCATTATTACTGCATAACCCTACCACATTCTGATGACATTCATAAAGGCTATGAATGCCATGACCCGATTGTTTATTATTATTCTCTTCATCCTTGTTAGATTTCAGATTTCAGATTTTATTTCCAACACTCAGACACATGAAAATGTGTAACATGAGGTACATGTACATGAATTCATATATTAAATTTTGACAGGATGGACAGGTGCATGCATGTATACAAGCAAGATTGTATTGATACTCAGACACATAATATGTGTTACATGAGGAAATAAAGTTGCAGATATGGAAAATGAAGTAACGATGTCATACATGTTACATGAACATTTGATAAACATGATTCTCCCTGAACAGACCTCAGGCGCGCTTCATTGAACTTTCCTCTGTCCAGCTGGCATTCATATTGTCTATGAATACCAACTGAAAGAAGTTCAGTGGCTAAAATACCTTCTATATCGATATTTCACGTGCCTTATCGATTGATTGGTATACGTAATCTTCAAAAAACTTCATCGGTTTGGAAATATCTCAAACAATGTACGTTTCAAACGTGTCGCAACACTTAAAGACCGACTGAGTGCGCTTGATACGTACATTGTTTGTGTACAAAGTACAACTTTGATATGGTACAACTGTATACATAACGTACAACTTTGATATGGTACAACTGTATACATTATGTATGTACATGTACCTTGTAAATCCGCTGGTATTTAAACCTGGTTCATCAAATGGTATATACATTGTATATCTGACAGCTCCATCGGTTTTATACATGTACCTTGTAGATATATAGGTAAATGTACAGTGTCGGATTTATTTTTGAAAATGTACATAATACATCCTTTGGTATATGTGGTCAACTCGTTGAAATATGTTTTCTTTTTATTCTTTCGTAAACGTTGTACATATACATGTATGGGCTGTTTGATTCACTAATATGTTCTTGTTTCCATTAAATGAAGGACTATGTCCTTATACATGTATGTGCATGGCTGTCATTACAAACCGGTAATTTAAAACTGAAAAATAGAACAATGTGTAAGAGTTGCGGAATTATTTCAAATATAATCAATTATAAATGTGAAATCGTCTTGGATTTAATGCATAACAGATTTTATACGCAACTCGAATTCAATCTAATTGTTTTCTGGAATTGATGCCACAGACAAATGGCGTTAATTTGCAATACTGTGTAAGCGATATAAAAACAAAATACTTGGCAGCAATTGAGATAATGAGAGATGCCTGAAGGTCATATAAGAGACAAGCTACCAAATAGTATGCAACTAAATCAATTAAAACAGGCTGGGTTTCAATCCTTGTCATTTTCTTATGACAAATTTCGTAGCAGTTTTAGCATTTGACCATACTGTTTTCAATGTATATCTATATTAATCAATATGTTAACAATGTTCTTTCTTGTTTTACTGTTTTTAATTAATCAATACAACATGTATGTTGATGTAAATGTTGTAAACACTCTATTTTCATCAAAATAGGGTTCAGATATAAAAACATCGACGTTCGATCTTTTTCTTATCTTTGCATGAAAATTACTTTGCACATTAATTAAAAGATTCGTCATAATGACTTTCATTTGGTTTGCCAATTCCATTAATCTCAATACTGCTATCAAAATCACTTTTAGTTGTTTTTCTTGATTGGCCTCCTTTAAAATTTATCGCTTATCCACTTGATAATACCATAATTACTCAGGACAAGCTGTAGCAGTATAAAAGGTGTTTAATTGGATTGTATGCACGCGATGTAAACATCGACTGAACGTCCTTCGTAACTCCTTGGCTGTTTACTGCGGCCTAATCATTTTGGAACATTCGGTCCAGTTTGGCCGATATAATGTCAAAATAATACTGCAGTGATTGATAAAATACTCGTAGACCAACGCTTGCTGTATGATCGAATTTCGTGGCGGAACACATCTAGCCAGAGTACTAAATCCTGTACACTACAAATAAACGAAATCGTCTTGCAATAAAAGCTTGCTATTGATCTCCATTGTTCGAGACCTTTAGACAAGAATCGGGTTTCACTAAAGACGGTAGTGTAATCCGACTACTAGCCGAGGTGGTGCGGTCATTGTATCGTATTTTCGGTCACCGGAAGCTATAACGTCGGCGCAATGCAATTACCCCTCCTATTTCACATTGACCTTTAAGACATAAACTGCATGCAGCTGCTAGGAAAACTAGATATTCCAGTTATGTAAGAATTGAAGTACATGTACATATAGTTGTGAGATTATTCCTCAAAAACGTATAAATATTAAACTTTTAAATTCACTGTATAACCAACATTATCAATTGATTTCAAAACTTTTTCGACTGGAACAACTGTCCGATTCACTTATAATGTGTATTTACTGATAAGCAAAATTAATTAAGACATTCAAAACGACTGAATTTGCTTTCATTTAGTATTCCATTAACATCAGTACATGTACATGTATATTATATTTCAGTCAGTGCTGTTAAATTGTAGTAGCCAATTTGTGTAACAACATCAAGACACAGTTAACTTTACCTTACCGATATTGTATATAAAAAACCCAGTCGCAGTTACTCAATTCATGGCCAAAGAAAATCAAGGTCATGATTTAATGATCCAAACTCAAATTAAAATCTAGATTGTGACATTTAAAAAGCGTATTTGTCCTCGAAAAGAGAAAGAAATGGCATTAATTTTCTCTGTTGGAATCATTATACAGTATCTGAGAGGAGCTGATTTATTATTTCGTTCGCGCTAGTAGTTCTGGCTCCGGCTTAATTATTAACAATCAGAATAAAATCGAGGTGCTTAATATGAATACACAAAATTAGAAAAAAACAAACACAACAAAAACGCAATTATGCTGAGGCGTTGAGATTGGGTTTTATTTATTGACACTAGAACGATACAGAGAAACAAAATGGTATTGTGATGATTTTCAAACCTATACATGTGCTGTATCTAATCTTGTATCTCTTCCTCTTGATGAGAGTTTCAAAGTTGTATGGCGTAATAACTTTAAATCATAGTTCGTTTTATTTCTGTATTGTTGTCTGCTTAGTGTCGGCATATGTGAAACGTGTCTTGATTATTTTATTGCGATACGTATCGTATCGTATATACTATATCGTGATGTGTATAATGAGATTCGTGATTAGTGTAACGCGATATGTATAGTATGAACATGTAGTAGCTATGGTAATTACGGTATCGTGATTCGTTCATTTGTATCGCTAACCGTGTTGGTTTTGTTGCGATGCGAATTTAAAACAGGAAGTGTTCATCGAGATGGATATATAATTGTAACTGCTATATCGAGATATACAACATATCGTAATTGCTGTATTTCATTAAATCCCATTTTTTGTTACACATATCTAGCAAAAATTATCACTGGGAAATATATGTAACATACAACAGTACAAAGAGAGCGTCAATAGGTTAACGGCATTGTGGCTTTCCATCACAATTGTCCCCGTTTATGAATATTTCTAGGCGGAGATGTTAGTTACACATAAGTGTCAATAATATCTTTATTAACATTTTCCTTCATTTTTATTGGTTAAATCCGTACTTTAAGAGCATGATGATTTGGAGATTACCGCGGTTTGACTTCCTACTCTTCCGTAACAGCCCCCTCCCCCACCCCCATATGATGTGCGTTAGTTTCGCAAGACCTATATAAGCGCTCTAAAAAATTTCAATATGAAATTATTTCAAAAGTAACAAATTGAAATATGGGTATGAATATTTAAACATACACAATGTAGCAGTCTGAATCGTCGATAACTGTAGAATGTCATTTAATTGTGGTACAAAGAATGTCCACCTCTCGTGGCAGTTGTTACTCATGTTTATTACTTTAAGTGAGATTTGTCCATTATATTTTGTTAATGATCTGACTCAAGTAACACTAACATGATACGCAACGTACTAGTTGTAGGGAGTCTTTATATAATCAGTGCGACATGCCCCTGGTAAGAAGATGAGCTGACGTTTCTATTGATTATCTAAGGGATTCCACGTGTTCTAGAATCTTACCTAACAAGGCAGCAACGTCAACTTGATGTCACTTAATCATGTCAATCGAGAAATTTTATTTTCAGAAAAAAATGTGCTTCCTAGTTGGTAAACTAAATCATTCTCGGTTTCCGGATCCTAGCGCTCCCTACAGGTGAATGGAATGCCAAACACAGTAGCAACTGTACAGCAACATTTCTGTAAATATCAAGTCACCGCCCTGTTAATTTAGCTTTTCTTAGAAAGTGTTGGTTACTGCTTGCCTCACCCACAGAAGGCACCCTGGTGTCGACATAGCACTCATTGCATTGTTATGTCGCATGTCATGATAGAGATTTCACAAATTGGCGTTAACAATCGAATAACAAGCAGCGAACCAATCCCATGAAATTACAGTTTCGCCTGATTTCGCCAGATACTCCAACGCAATAACTGTTAAAAGAGTCATGTAACAAATTAAGGTGGCGGTTTCCCACAAGATCTGTTACATTACATTACCGGTGGCAATTGTTCTAAGTCTACAGTCTGGTTTAATGAGACAGTTGAATCGTTTTAATTTGATTTTACGAAAACGCTTCAACATTTACAGTTCGTTTAACGCATCCCTAGTCTAACATGGGTATGTTTAAGTACAGTGACATACTCTATGCTAAACTTTCGTTGTCAGTTTAACTTGCAAATAAACGTTTTGCTATATGACCTGTCCTTATACTTACTTGGACTAAAGGATAGCATTAAAAAATCTAAAATTCGATTATTTCTTGATCGCTTGTAAACAAAGGGACTTTTATCAACAAGACGTCAACAAATACGTTTTGAGGACGCAAATTAAGCAATTTGGTAAGTACATTGTAGTGAAGTAATGTTACACAAACATGATACATGTACATGTATTTTAATGTTTTTGCTTTGTCTTCCTGAAAAATCGATTGCGTGTTTTCGCTTTGTCATCCCGAAATGTCGTTTTGGTGTTTTTGCTTTGTCATCCCGTAATGTCGTTTTGGTGTTTTCGCTTTTGTCATCCCGAAATGTCATTTGGGTGTTTTCGTTTTGTCATCCCAAAATGTCGATTGCGTGTTATCGCGTTGTCTTCCCGAAAATTTGTTTGCGTATTTTCGCTTTGTCATCCCGGAATGTCGATTGCGTGTTTTCACTTTGTCATCCTGAAAAAAGTCGTTTGTGTGTTTTTGCTTTGTCATCCCAAAACATAATTTCTGTGTTTTCGTTTTGCCTTCCCGAATAGTCGATTGCGTGTTTTAGCTTTTGTGTTCCCGAAAAGTCTATTGCTTGTTTTACATGTAGTTTTGTCTTCCCGAATAGTTTATTGTGTGATTTCATTTTGTCTTCCCGAAAAGTTAATTGCGGGTTTTCGCTTTGCCTTCCAAAAAGTCAATTACGTGTTTCCGGTTTGCCTACCAAAAAGTCAATTGCGTGTTTTCACTTTGTCTTCCCGAAAAGTCGATGGTGTGTTTTCGCTTTGTCTTCCCAAAAAGTCGATTGCGTGTTGTCGCTTTGTCTTCCCGAAAATTTGTTTTCGTATTTTCGCTTGTCATCCCGGAATACAAATATTAAGATGTGTGTATTACACTACTTATACAGCTGTGTAAGGCAAGGACCTTGTTGGCTTTTGTTGTATATTAAAGTATGAATAATTTACAGTTGTACACATGAAGTATTTCTCTAATTGTGTGACCAGGGATACAGCCTGTGAAACTAATTAGCGGCTGGACACATGGGAAAGCCGGGATGTACGCTAATTATTGACCCTCTACGCACGGTGTATCTATATAGGTAGGAACGGACCAAACGAGCAAACCAATTGCGGCACACCGTCATTAATTATAAGTAAATAAGAAACGGAGCTCCGGAAAAGGCGACGATCAAAGCTGCAAACGAAAACAGAGACAGTGACAATTCAGCACGTGCTTAACATTTTGTACGTTATAATCATCTGTGATTGGTGATCTTCTTGTTTATCAAAGTTTTAATTTGTAATACTGCAAAATCGAATCTAGTGTTATATTTGTTCATCAATCAGCTTTGCTGATCTATGCTGTGTTCACATGAAATACATTTACATATGTATGCATCGCTGTGAATATAGACGTACATACATGTGTGCCAAGGGTACATTCATAGTGAGTGTTGATTTACAATTACCGGTTTAATATTTGACTCCCAGACAGTATCTCAGTATTTAGAGCTTTTGTTAAATATATATATGTTTATATTTAATTTTAATAATACAATTATTTTATTTAAGTGTCACATACAAGTGTACCAATTCACAGTAAAACAAATACAATATAAAAACCATTAACAGGAATTAATACCCGGCCAAATGCTAACCTACGTGACACTATTAAAACACATGATACATATCATTTCATCGTAAAAAAAACCCCGAAATTCACCTAAAATACTCATAAAAAGACATATATATTGTAACACGACCAGTGCGGTATAGAGTTGGTATGACACCAACATTGACTAGATATTACCTGTCTGACACCTTTCAACTGGGATAATAATAACTCCAGACAGGTACGTACATGTAATATGAGGTCATATTTATTTCAAAACAAGAACAAATATGCAGTACATAACACACAAACTCAAAAGAAATGAAGAGACGTCATGTACATGTGTTTATGTGAGATACGTATTATGTTTGTGATTTTTTTTATATTATGTAAAAAAACCGACAAGAAGATAACAATTAACTTTGTCGCATCAACAAGTTTGACTACAAGACATGATAGAGTTTTCATGTTACTCCCAATCATGATCACGTTATTCAAACGGTAGTTCCGCAATCTCTTAGCCCGTACAGAGGCGTACGACAGGAAACAACGATACCGGTAGTCGTTGATTCTGACCAATGCTTACTTCGATATACACATATTTTCTACCCATCAACTATTCCAAGGGGAAATATAGACGCTCGTTATCTCCACATTAAGACCGTGGAAATGTCAAACAAGGTTTGTTTATTCTGACGGGAATAGCTAAGGTTGTTTTAAACCTCGCGTCACGTTCGTAAACTCTTAATAAAATGACGCGTCAATCAACACGTGATGAATCAAATTGGCGATATAATGGTTACTTCGTTATCAGATCTAGGACAGTTTGTGTCCTGCACGTGCGCAACTTGTTTTGAACGGTAAATGTGTCCGAAGGGAAATGAACATCAGTACAGCTAGGCGGACATAATTATAACCATTAAGTAGCCAGCTCTTTGGATAAAATATTTCAAAATTGACGAGGAACCTTATATGACCCATAAATAATCACGTTATGAGCTCAGAAACACGTTTCCCTGTCTGTCGATTTGATAGGGATATTTTTAATCCGATGACTATACGGGTTGCTGTAATATACACAACAAGATATTTGACCTGACGTATTGAAGTTCCATAGAGAGTTCAGTATTTTCCTTGCCGGAAAATTGTTTCACATATGTCGGTGCTCTTCGAGCGGTCAACATCGAGTTCGTTTACTCAGGGGAGATAATAACATGTGTTCAACGCAGCATGGACACCCCTTAAGGACAATCACCGGTGGTCAATGAGTATATAAATTGACCGTTAATCTCGTTAGGTACATGTGATCTCCCCCTGAGAGCATTCAAACTTGCAACAACTTAATTTAATTTGTATATCGATGTTCGATTCATGCTTTCGTTTGTTAACCAAATCAACATGTACAAAAGTGAGTTATAATAATGATAAAAAACTCGTTGAAAACGACATTGGTTCATCGTAAACAAAACCTTTTTTTGATTGACCGTGTTCTTCATAATTGACCTCACGTCCTAGCTTTTGAATGCCGGTTAATTGTTTGAAGTATGTTGATTTTTTTTTAATTAATTAGACGTCATATTTCTATTTTCAATCATTAACGGACGCCAGTTTAAGCTACATGTAGTATGCTGATACCATGACTGCGGCAAAGCCAACTCGCAGTTACGGCATACGAACGTACATTGTATTTTAAATGACACTGACCGACATCCACAATTATCAAATATTACAAAATAAAAAAGAATTCATATTAATATTTTTGCAGAGTAAAAAATGGGAACACATACAAGTTACATTGTAAGTAAGTAAAAAGATCACAGATATAAAGTTAAATTCCCATGTTTCAGTTCGTAATTCTAATTTCAATGTGGTTTTAAGGCATTCCCAGACTCGACAGACATTATTGTGGCAATTTCTGGCAAAGCGTCTATATCACACCAGCTCCTGTCGCAACCATACGCCATACGACTTCAGTGACTCAAACGCTTGTCGTCTGCAGCTGTCATCATACTTTACACGAGAAACCATCGTACCGGTACAGGGCGATCAATTAGACGCCACGATTACATTAGACAGAACAATGTTTCCCGCAGCCATCGTCATTGTGATATACATAGCGTGTTTTGTATCTTCTAAGGTAAAATAAAGATGTTTCCTGTTGTACAATTTTTAAAGATTGAGTAAAATGGGTNAAACGGGGAGGGGAGAGTTATATAGGGCGTTATGAGTGTTGAGGGAGGCGATATATTTGACGGAGGAGAAATAGGAATAGGAGGCGGACATGCCAACCCGTGTCGGGCGAATACCAAATTACATGCGGAACGTAGAAAAATACCTCTAATACGTAATATACACATAGCATTTGTCAAAGGATAATGTATTGTTTACAAGTATATATAGTGGATATGGAACACCAGCTGCTTTCGTAGAATTAACATACGAGGTTTGAGGGGTACTTTGTTTGTAAGGTGGTTCCTAGGCCAATTGATCTCGTCCACCCAGTTGTCCGAATAGATATTGATGAGTCAATAGCTAACATAATATAGTACTGTATATATGGCATACAAGATATGCATAAGTAGTGTATGTAAGAATTGTTTTTCGGGTTTTCATCTTTTGATTTCTTGATAAATGCACATTGCCTGTTTCTTGTTTTTCTTTTTTTCTTTTTTAAAAATATTTCTACTCAGATACTTGCACATGTATTAATAATAAAAAACATACCTGCATGTATCTTCCTTTTGTTTGTTTCATGATTCAAATATGTGTTTCCAATATCTTTAGCTAATTGATGCATGCATCGTTTTGAAAATAAAAAGCGTTTGGAATATCTCTATACATGTATCGGAGTACCGGAATGTCTATTACAAAACCAATTTTATTACAAAGCCAGGTAGGATTGTCATTGTTTAAATAGCAAAGCGTTCCCACAATTTTGTAATATCGCTTCAACGCCAGAAACAGTATATACCTATACTGAAATTCCGGAAGTAGATTCCGTTTGCGAGACTTCCTGCTAATAGTTATATAAACATCAGAACGTGAAGATTTGTTTTTGTAAGATATCAACAGAAAAAAAGTGTTTGCCGCGTTGTCAAAGCAGGATAGTATTGTGTCTACACATGTACCAACACACATACATGTTACATACACGTGCATCATAAATATGCATTTCCCCCATGTAATTTATGTACCGGTTTATCGACACAGTCATTTTAACTGCGCTTACCAAGCGCCTCTTTGTCGCACACATCCTCGTGGAACTCAACCAGCTTACTGATGCCACAGAAAGCTGACGTGTCTGAGGACGATGTCCGAACGTTAACGCAAAAAAAGTAGTCACGAAATAGCAAAGGTCAGACATAATGGTTATAGCATATCCATATGGATTACGGTTTTGGAAAGAAAAACATATATTACATTTTTTAAAACTACTTTTATATAGTTGTGTTATAACATGCAAAACACATTTTCTTTATCAAAATACACATTGGAGACATCGATAAGTATGCGTAGCGAAGACTATTATCGTGGTTACCGAATGAGAATACTGTGAAAGTAGACATTTTGCGGTGAAGATCTGCTTGCGTATATTAAAGATGTATAGGATGTATAGATTTCAGAACCATTGCAATTTCTCACATCGTAGTCAGTTTAAAAGTTACAACGCGAACATTTCTGCACGCGAAAACTTCCCCTTTTCCAGTATTTGGCTAAGCTAACAAGACAATATAGTACGTTTTGAACGGCCCTCAAACAAAGCTTCCATGCCACAAAAGAGTGCGTTATTACCTGCAAATATATGACAGCGTAGACATAGAAATGCATGTCATGCTGTATGCTCATCTAGGTAGGTACTGTCTGTATTTATTTCTAAAGTGATACCCGAACAAAGACATGTCATTATACAGGTATGCTGCTATGTACCTGTACCACCACACACAGCGAAACAATCACTACCAACGGTATGCTAACGTAACAATAGCGCACGCTTCTTGTCTGTCTTTGTAAAAAACTCTAGCTATGATAACACTATGGTACGTATTCATATTTCATTTACGTCAAAGGTCATTAGAACATTGTACTTGTGCATAAGAAAGGTAGCTTTGCGAGAATGTTTGCCTTTCGTTGATTGGTGCGAGCTGTTTATTAGGTAAAAATCCTATCGCGGTGACATTCAGAAATACTAATGCACAGTTTGTTTTTAGCTTTGAAATTAAATTATCATATAATCATATCTTCGAGTTGTGTCTAAATACAATTTGAATACAATGGTGTTTATAGCGGTTTTGTGGAATTGGACTTAGTAACGTTTTTGATAAAAAAATGAGTTATTTCCATTGAACAAAATCGTGCATGTTTTCCATGTGTTCCATGTATTTAGTGTCTACACATTTATACATATCAATTAGTGTTTTACAGCCAATAAATCATTCCTACAACATAAACAAGTTTTTTGATAAATATGGACAATGTGTTGTAAAATGGTCGATTAAGAGCATTTTCATAAGTTATACGTAACATTTAAGCAAGATTTGAACACTTATGTACATGTTTGAGATTTAACTTTTATATAAAACACTTGTGATTATATCACACAGCAGTTGTATTTTACCTCGCAACACCAACACATGTCGTAACGTGTACACTAAACGTGTGTTACACGCTTGTAATTGTATAACAAGGACTTATCGCAAAGGCTGTTCATGTTGGTCCCTTTCCTTACGAATGTCGTAAATCTAAGAGTGAAAAAAGCATATGCAGAAAATAGAAATGATATAAAATAAAATAAAACAAATAAAAATAGAATTAATATAAAATAAAATAAAACAAATAAAAATAAAAATGATATATTTTTTTTATTTTTTCTTATTAATATATCATGGTTTTTTTTAACAAAATATCAATAAAACCATAATGAACTCAAAGTCGATGATAGTAGGACAAATGAACAAAGAAGTAATTATCATGGAGATATTTAAAAAAGAATAATAATACGAAGTGTTCTAGAATGGTAAGCGTTTTCAGCTTCAACGATGACACATGCAGTGTAAATCTAGATCAGATCTAAGTACATATTTAATGTCACGTGATCAAACACATAATCAGGGTAGTGATAACAAAGTCGTAATCACAAAAATATTATGTTTGAGCTAAAGAGTGGTATTCATGGGACATATGTGTTGTCTATGTGTATAAGAACACAAACTCAATGTATGAGGTTCACCAAAGCCATGTGGATCTTGTGCAACATTGAGTCAGACGTATTGTCACCATGTCAGAGATTGAAATAAGACACCAGTGTTTTCCCGATTTTGTTCAAAAATAATTAAAAATATACAGACTGGTTATCGTCCTTAGGGATGTGTCACCACCGGATTTGTTTTTCAAATAAGTGAAATACAATATTTGAGATCCCCTCTCCCGATATTATTTCAATACAGTAATATGTAATGTGTTTTACAAAAGTCAAGTTGATCCTGGGTTCAAATATCTCGCAAACAACTCTTCAACCCTACTTATTCAATGGGTCGCGCTTATGCCTGAGACATTGCGTATGTGTATGTATATTTCAGGTCGAAAAGAAGTGAAATTATCAAGGAAATAAGTGAAATATTTATTATTTTCGACGGCAAAATCATTAGATTTGTAATTTTATTACATTTGTACATTACCAGAAACTTGTCAAGTTAGCTTTGTATCAGTTCTACAAATTTAACGTTTATCACATATTACTAAACATCTTCACTGTACAGTTTTAAATTCTAATTAAAGTGAAGATTTTTATATTTTCTCCAAACGATATTCCTCATTTTTCACTTTTAAAAATATAATATATATATCTATGCAAATAATTTTTCATTTTACATTTCCTCTGAAATTAACCATTTAAAAAATAATCTGGAAAATAGGAGTCTGCTGAATCTACTAGATTGATAACTGTTATTCATGTTAATCAGATGTCATTACACACTTATGTCCATTTAAGCATGGTGCTTTCTTTTATCGTGTTCGTTGTTTCGTGCCGAAGGCGACCGCCCCCTCGTCCATGCCAGGAGGCTTGCTGAAACTTAGATGATTGAAACAGCGAGTTATCGTTGACAATAAATAGAACAAAACAGATAAAATATGATTAATTTAAGGTGACCATGCAGCACGGTCGTCGTTCGATATTTCAATTGAAAAAAATTCCCAAAAGTATAAATAACGCAAATACAATTACATCATGTGGAACCTTTAACAACTAGTTCCTGTGTCCACAAGGGGGTTAACGTGGTGTGATAGGGGGCGCTGTCTTCCCACCTGCACGTGCCACACTTCAAATTAGGATCAGTGTGAATCACTGTCAGTCCCTATAGAAACACATAGACAATGGTAGCAAGATACGAAACTAACCGAACGTGATATCTAAATTCAGCTTTGTTTGATAAACCGCGACTCAACGCTATCCCGTGGTGACTGCGCGCTAAGCTATTTTGGTTTGATACGTTATGGCACTAGAATACGAAGCTATCCCTTGTTGATAATAACATACGGTCGTCCAGCTACCCCGAGGTGACTATGATGCTAGCTCTGTTTGATACGTTATGGCACTAGAATACGAAGCTATCCCTTGTTGATAATAACATACTATGATGCTAGCTCTGTTTGATCAGGTTTGTTAATTTTATTTCGCGCATTGTATTAATGGATTAGTTGCTGAGTATTCATTAAATGCCGACAGTAGACATCTTCACCATATGTAGGTTAAATGCTTTTTTGAATTGAACTCAGTTCACAGAACTCCAGTTATAGAGAATCATAAGGAAGAAAGAATATACTCATATTGCTGTAATGTACTTTTCAGGGCTTTTACGTTGTCTTTCAATGTCTCAGGCAATTTGAAGACAAAGCGATCTATTACCGCGATCCGTCTCTGTCATTGCGTAGGCGTAGCAATGCATCTTGATTTTATGTCACGTACCAAAAGGAAAAAAAGTACTTTTTTTTTTTTTTTTTGGCGAAAGCATCTGAAAAACTATGTAAACCAACAGTTTCACATTTTAAACAGACAGTATTTGGTATGTCGTGTTGACCTTAGTGATAGGTCAGTTCCAAGAATGATTGATGTCCTAAATTTTTTCCAGCTTCCGTATCATTCTGGATCTAATATTAACACAAGACAATGACTGCTGTTGTTTTCTACATCCGAATCGCCCTGTTTCAAGTCGTGTGCATTTTAAAAGTAAAATTCGATTTTTTTTCTTTTAAGGTTTCTCGATCCCCAGTCATAAATAGTACCTATCTATTTAAAACGTTTATATCTGGCATGATTGCATTTTTAAGAAAACGCGAAAAAAAATAGGAATGTGTACGAACATGCTCGTACATGTACATGTAGTAGATTAGATAGTGACTGAACGATGTTCTATTTGAAATACCGTTAAACAAATAACACCAATACAACTATTAACATTATTGAATAAAGAATACAAATAATGCTTTATTTTTTCTATGTCACTAAAAAGAAGTTTAATTTTTGATGCATTGCAGAATCAAAAGCAGGAAATTACTGTTATTTTATTAGGACCAGGAAAAGAAGAACCGCTTTTCTAACAACTTTTTTTACAGGATGAGATATGCACATATGTCCTGTAAAGAAACAAAATAAATTAAAACTATCAAACACGTGTACATGCAACAACTAATTTATACATTGCTCATCTATGTATTTATACATCTAGATAAACGAACGGAGAAATCGCCCATCTTTTTCATTTGTCTTAAGTGTATTTGTAGTAGAGGTGAGTCACGTGTTAATTAAAAACCAATCAGATTGAGCGTTACATGTCCTGATTGTTTGCAAAAATGACAAATAACAACAGAACTCGGAAGAAGTAATTAAATAAATGTGACATCCACTGAATTTGATTTCGATCTATTATCTGTACAATGTGTTTATCGTTTTCCAGACGATGGACAGGTTCGTTAGGATAATGACTCAAGTATGACGCGGTAATGTCTAGACCCTTACGATATATTGAAACCAAACGGACAGGATAAAACCAAGAAAACATAGCCCGTTTCATAAAAATGTACATTGTTGCATCATCGCTCAAATTATATAGCCATCATTTTGTAATATTCTTATTGCCCCGAGGACGATGAAACATTGATTGGAATAGAGATGTTCCTTGTTACAATTGTACGATAATTAATGAAATGCTCTAGCTATGAAGGGTGACGTTTCTTTCAGAAAGAACATCACGGAATAATGTACTTTATCCTAATTCTTTACTTTCACGTGAGATTGATCAATCACCAAGGACCATCATGCAATTTTAGTCACGTGGTGATAAGAGATTGAGTGGTACCTCCGAGGCGTTTTAGGTTCTTGAAGTGACACCACGAAGGAAGTTTTTCAATATATAAATCGTGGATTGACAGAGCAAGAGTGACGAGCGTGCCGGTTTTTTTTTTTTTTGCTTCCAAGCTTCATGCCATGTTATCCATTGTGATTTAATTATTTGCAATTCATTCAGGTGGCAATTTTTACATTGTTGAAGAAGAATTAGTTCTGCCACTAACTGCTTCTATCCTGTAGTAATATTATCTTTAGGTTATTGTTTTGGAAAAATAACACACGATTTCGGTAAGAAAATACTCACACCTCCAAATATAAACTTACGCATACATTATACTTCATCTACTAAATCATCACTAGTATGACTTTTTCTTCAGTGTGGCATTGCAAGGCGCCGTGATACATTCTGAGTGGACATACCACAATCTCGGCCTTGTAATTAAGAAACATAATCGTGATGGATAATCTAGTTGAACATACTTTTTTTTACTGTGTATAATACATATATTATACACCTTCATATGTGCTTTGTGACCTATCTTATGTTGTCATTATCACTGGTGTGGTGAAGGTCGAGTGATTTGTTTCAAAACAATGTTTTGGTGGGTCGTAGGACGATTCTCAGTCCTGTCAATTTTCAAAATCCCACGTCTCATGTGATTTCATACCCATAGATCCTGTTAATTTGTTATTCCCTCACGTCAATTTAAGTTCATAGGAGTGTATTGATAAACAGAAATAGGAAGTGCATCCCTAGTTGAAAATCCAATGTAGGGAGACAGTATCACAATTTCCGCATATTCTGATGTTTAATATTAAACTGATAAATATTGCATGTTTATTATTGACAGAACAGTGTGTTCTCTCAATATTAAAGTATTTCGAAGCAATTCAGGCATTAATTTAGTTGTTTTTTTATCAATGAGTCACATGTGTCCATTTTTCTGTACTTCAGGAATAGGAATGAAACCGACTGTGTGCACTGTATCATTGAAATAGAAAACAAACGATGGCATCCATTGAGATATGCACACTATCATACCACAGCCCTAATGGCGTTTACGATTTAATCGTGTACAGTTTGGTCTGCAGATTGACATTTCTACGACAAAAGAATGTAGACATACATAGATCAGCAGTTTTCTGCTAATGCCCCCGCATTTCCACTCCTTTATGATCTTCAGTGCCGAAGCTAAAACAGCGGATACCAGGAAAAGCCAGATCGATTCGAATCGTATCCCTAGCAAAGTATAACACGTTTATTGGCAGAGGTAATATTTTGCAAAACTCTCTCAGGATTGCAACCAGAACGGTCCAGAAGCATCACACCCAATAAATCGCCTGCATCAAACGTGTTAGCCGTTGCGTGTTGCGGATGAGAATAGGAAATTTCTTAACTGAAAGATTGAAGAGCTTCACAATCTTTTTTGAAACGTACCTATTTTTTTTCCTAAAATCATCCCTAAAACGTGCGAGCATTTTAGCGCTTTCAGGCTGAGCTGATCAATTTAAATCCCAACTTTGACATTTTTGTGTTTAAAATATTGAAATAAGATAAAGATGAAATAGTTATCTGGCTATAGATTGTGAAGCTGCTCAGACTTGAAGAGACTGGACGAAAATCGATATATGTTAGCAGAATCAAGTCGAATGCAGGAATCAGAAGGGCACTTCCTCCTCTATGAACGAAGATTTATATACCTCTAATCGCACTGATAAATATTGTCATTTGGTACTTAAACAAATACCCCGCGATATTGCCGGTGAATCCGTTACAAGATCAACAGGGATCTAGACTGGACAGAGTATCAGGAGCTTTACCGCAAACACAGGCCAGACGCAGACGACCGCCAGACAGAAGGAAACTGTCAAATTCAATATACCACGTGTTTTTTTGTAGCATTAGTTGGTAATGATCACGATGAAATATATTGGTAACCCTGTCAGCTATTCACCTACAGTGGCGGCTACAGAGACCAGTCTTTAATGGGATCTAAAGGAAGGGCAAACAGGATGTTGTTCTGGGCTTTTTCACGGATCAAATGTATTAAATGATAGCGTTAACTACGTTTCAAACAGGTGTTTGCCGAGAACCTTTACTTGCCATTTTGATTGTTTTTGGTTACATAAATCAATGGACAATTGCTTTGGGGAAGGGATGGGTTCTTGTATTTCCCAAAACCCAGGACTCTGTTTTATATGCCACTACATGTAACCTGTAACCGACACCCGGCGTCGTAGGAATTGGAACTGTAGTTGTCACCTTTATTTTACCCTGAAACGCTTTCTTTTCTACGAGGTTATTTAGGTAACCATTAATTTCTAAAGAGATAAATAAGATATTCAATCTTAATTGAATTTATGCGATTTAATTGACTTGAATCCGTTACTTGACCCTTGGAAGTCGAGTACTTATTTATTTCGTTTGGATTTCTTTTTCAATTGACATTTGGTCAAAAAAAAGTAAAAAATTCTCCCTTAAGAAGCCTTTAAATTAAAACATTTGACTCATAAATCATCATTAAAAAGAGATAAGTTTAGAGCAAAATGAACAAACTCATTTTCATGTTAGTTATTTAACCGGAATGATTTATTAGGGTTTGGTAAAACATCACCAGTCTCAAAATATTAGGTCACTATCTGGTGACAATAAGTTGCTTTACCTTATTTCTATCTGGAGCCACACTACTTAATGAGATTTAAAATACAGAATTAGTACATGTGTAGTAAGTTCAGTTTTACTTGTCATTATATTTTCCAGGTCGAAACCTAGTACAGATACCTGCATGGACATGGTAAAGGTATGCCGGCAATATGTCCAAAATGTAAAATAAATAACTTCAAATCAAATTTCTCAAATCTTACGATAAGAAAAATATTACTTGAGAAATGCTTAATATGCTTAAGTTGAAAAACCTTCATTTGAATACGGCGTTTCAAATTAATCCAAAAACAAAGCAATCCACAAACAGAACAAACCATAAACAAGGAAAACATTTTTTTTATATATATATTTATATATTTTATTTGTTATCATTATTTTTTTCTGCAAAGAAGAAAGTTTAAATGAAAGAATACGGAATGAAAATGTAAAAGGTTCAGATGCGTACGCACTGGTTCATTAAGTAAACTGTTTCAACGTGCCTATTTCCGCCTGTATCACGTTATACACGATAACAGGGTGACATAGCCCCAACCAGCCACCAACACATGCAGCGCGGACATAATGTAATTATTGAAAAAAAAAACCATTCGTCATTTTCTCCGTGTTGCTGGGTCAATACGCAAACGTCCTACTCTTGTTAATCTTAATAATCGGCGACAATGTCCGGTCGTTGTGTCTTTACTAAAACTGAGTGCGCATTATGGGATGGCTTGTTTCTAATGAACAGAATGCCGATGCATTTATTCCTGCCTGTGAAAACAGCTACCACATGGCGATTGACAAATTGACTTACAATTATTTCTTCGTTTATCTTAATATTGTATAGATTTAGTATTTTATCAACCTATTCCACGTCACTTATCAATTAGACACGTGTTATTGGTGTCGCGTCCCACGGGGAACGTATACAGTACGTTAAGGGTTGGGAAATCACACAAATACTCTCTGTAGGTACAAAACAACTCATGTATGCATTAAGATACCTGTGACGCCATATAATCAACATTTAGGCAAACATACATTGCGTTGATTATGGAAGAGAGAAATTTAATATTCCACATCAGTACGGACAAAAACATGACTAGATTTAATTCTTGCCTGATCCACGTCATGCACTCCAGAAAACAACCGATATGGATAAGCGCTTTAATGACTCTTGGGACGGGTTGGATTCCATGTGCAAGTATTGCATATAAATCAAATGTCAGGATTTCGTTATATGTCCTGTAGTTAAGGAACATTCCAGATATAAAGACGATTAAAGTACAGAGCTCTGTAATTCTTAAAAGTACAAGAAAAACATTCTGAAATTGATATTTCTGGACAACAGGTAACACCAAGTCTGGTGTTGGCCACATTGCACTTTTGTGTTCTGTATGATTTGCTGAAGGCGGTTGTTGCAAAGCTTGCATCCCTAGATGTGCTGACATTTTCATTGATGCACGGGTTTTGAATGAAAACGTTTACTGTGTTTTAATCAAGAATTTGTTTAGAAACTTAACTTGCTATTTTGTATTGTTTCTGGTTTTATATTAATTAGCTAAGGTAAAATAACAATGATGTCCACATAACAACGAAGGTCGACAACGATGTCCATAAAGCAAGAAAGGTCGACAACGTTATCCTCATCAAAACGAAGGCCGACAACGGTATAACATAACAACGAAGGCCGAAAACGGTATACAAATAACAATGAAGGCCCACAGCGGTACACACATAACAATGAAGGCCCACAGCGGTATACACATAACAACGAAGGCCCACAACGGTATACACATAATAATGAAGGCCGACAACGGTATACACATAACAATGAAGGCCGACAACGCTATACACATAACAATGAAGGCCGACAACGGTATCCACATAACAATGAAGGCCCACAGCGGTATACACATAACAATGAAGGCCTACAGCGGTATACACATAACAACGAAGGCCGACAACGGTATACACATAGCAATGAAGGTCGACAACGGTATACACATAGCAATGAAGGTCGACAACGGTAAACACATAACAATGAAGGCCCATAGCGGTATACACATAACAACGAAGGCACACAGCGGTATACACATAACAATGAAGACCGACAACGGTATATACATAACAATGAAGGCCGACAACGGTATACACATACCAATGAAGGCCCACAGCGGTATACACATAACAATGAAGGCCCACAGCGGTATACACATAACAATGAAGGTCCACAGCAGTATACACATAACAACGAAGGCCGACAACGGTATACACATAACAATGATGGCCGACAACGGTATACATATAACAATGAAGGCACACAGCGGTATACACATAACAACAAAGATCGACAACGGTAAACACATAACAATGAAGACCGAAAACGGTATACACATAACAATGAAGGCCGACAACGGTATACATATAACAATGAAGGCCCACAGCGGTATACACATAACAATGAAGACCGACAACGGTATATACATAACAATGAAGGCCGACAACGGTATACACATACCAATGAAGGCCCACAGCGGTATACACATAACAACTAACAATGAAGGCCCACAGCGGTATACACATAACAATGAAGGCCCACACTGGTATACACATAACAACGAAGGCCGACAACGGTAAACACATAACAATGAAGGCCCACGGCGGTATACACATAACAATGAAGGCCGACAACGGTATACAAATAACAATGAAGGCCCACAGCAGTAAACACATAACAACGAAGGCCGACAACGGTATACACATAGCAATGAAGGTCGACAACGGTTTACACATAGCAATGAAGGTCGACAACGGTAAACACATAACAATGAAGGCCCACAGCGGTATTCACATAACAACGAAGGCGCAAAATTGTATACACATAACAATGAAAGCCCACGACGGTATACACATAGCAACGAAGATCGACAACGGAATACACATAACAATGAAGGCCCACAGCGGTATATACATAACAACGAAGGCCGACAACGGTAAACACATAACAATGAAGGCCCACAGCGGTATTCACATAACAACGAAGGCGCAAAATTGTATACACATAACAATGAAAGCCCACGACGGTATACACATAGCAACGAAGATCGACAACGGAATACACATAACAATGAAGGCCCACAGCGGTATTCACATAACAACGAAGGCCCACAATTGTATACACATAACAATGAAAGCCCACAACGGTATACACATAGCAACGAAGATCGACAACGGTATACACATAACAATGAAGGCCAAAACGGTATACACAACGAAGATCGACAACGGAATACACTACACATAACAATGAAGGCCAAAACGGTATACACATAACAATGAAGGCCGACAACGGAATACACATAACAATGAAGGCCCACAGCGGTATACACATAACAACGAAGATCGACAACGGTATACACATAGCAATGAAGGTCGACAACGGTTTACACATAGCAATGAAGGTCGACAACGGTAAACACATAACAATGAAGGCCCACAGCGGTATACACATAACAACGAAGATCGACAACGGTATACACATAGCAATGAAGGTCGACAACGGTATACACATAGCAATGAAGGCCCACAGCGGTATACACATAACACCCACAGCGGTATACACATAACAACGAAGATCGACAACTGTATACACATAGCAATGAAGGTCGACAACGGTAAACACATAACAATGAAGGCCGACAGCGTTATACACATAACAACGAAGGCACACAGCGGTATAGACATAACACCGAAGGCCGACAACGGTATACACATAACAATGAATGCCCACAGCGGTATACAAAGGTCCACAGCGGAATATAAATAACAACGAAGATCGACAACGGTATACATATAACAATGAAGGCCCACAGCGGTATACACATAACAACAAAGATCGACAACGATATACACATAACAATGAAGGCTGACAACGGGATACACATAACAATGAAGGCCAAAACGGTATACACATAACAATGATGGCCGACAACGGAATACACATAACAATGAAGGCTGACAAAGGTATACGCATACCAATGAAGGCCCACAGCGGTATACACATAACAATAAAGGCCCACAGCGGTATACACATAACAATGAAGGCCCACAACGGTAAACACATAACAACGAAGGCCGACAACGGTATACACATAACAATGATGGCCGACAACGGTATACATATAACAATGAAGGCCCACAGCGGTATACACATAACAACAAAGATCGACAACGGTATACACATAACAATGAAGGCCGACAACGGTATACACATAACAATGAAGGCCGACAACGGTATACACATAACAATGAAGGCCGACAACGGTATACACATAACAATGAAGGCCGACAACGGTATACACATAACAATGAAGGCCGACAACGGTATACACATAACAATGAAGGCCGACAACGGTATACACATAACAATGAAGGCCGACAACGGTATACACATAACAATGAAGGCCGACAACGGTATACACATAACAATGAATGCCCACAGCGGTATACAAAGGCCCACAGCGGTATATACATAACAACGAAGATCGACAACGGTATACATATAACAATGAAGGCCGACAACGGTATACACATAACAACGAAGGCCGAAAACGGTATACACATAACAACGAATGACCAGAGCGTTATACACATAACAATGAAGGCCCACAGCGGTATACACATAACAACGAAGGCCCACAGCGGTATACACATAACAATGAAGGCCGACAACGGTATACACATAACAACGAAGGCCGAAAACGGTATACCCATAACAACGAATGACCAGAGCGTTATACACATAACAATGAAGGCCCACAGCAGTAAACACATAACAACGGAGGCCGACAACGGTATACACATAACAATGATGGCTGACAACAGTATACACATAACAATGTAGGCCCACAGCGGTATACACATAACAATGAAGGCCCACAGCGGTATACACATAACAATGAAGATCAACAACGGTATATACATAACAATTAAGGCTGACAACGGTATACGCATAACAACGAAGGCCCACAACGGTATACACATAACAATGAAGGCCCACAACGGTATACACATAACAATGAAGATCAACAACGGTATATACATAACAATGTAGGCCGACAACGGTATACACATAACAACGAAGGCCGACAACGGTATATTCATAACAATGAAGGCCGACAACGGTATACAATGTAGAATGAAGGCCGACAACGGTATGCACATAACAACGAAGGCCCACAGCGGCAGACACATAACAATGATGGCTGACAACAGTATACACATAACAATGAAGGCCCACAGCGGTATACACATAACAATGATGGCCCACAATGGTATACACATAACAATGAAGGCCCACAGCGGTATACACATAACAATGAAGGCCCACAGCGGTATAAACATAACAATGAAGGCCCACAGCGGTATTCCCATAACAATGAAGGCCCACAGCGGTATTCACATAACAACGAAGGTCGACAACGGTATATACATAACAATGAAGGCCGACAACGGCATATACATAACAATAAAGGCCCACAGCGGAATACACATAACAATGAAGGCCCACAGCGGTATAAACATAACAATGAAGGCCCACAGCGGTATTCCCATAACAATGAAGGCCCACAGCGGTATTCCCATAACAATGAAGGCCCACAGCGGTATAAACATAACAATGAAGGCCCACAGCGGTATAAACATAACAATGTAGGCCGACAACGGTATACACATAACAATGATGGCCCACAACGGTATACACATAACAATGAAGGCCTACAACGGTATACACATAACAATGAATGCCCACAGCGGTATACACATAACAATGAAGGCCGACAACGGTATATACATAACAATAAAGGCCCACAGCGGTATACACATAACAATGAAGGCCGACAACGGTATACACATAACAATGATGGCCGACAACGGGATACAAATAACAATGAAGGCCGACAACAGTATACACATAACAATGAAGGCTGTCAACGGTATACACATAACAATGAAGGCCAAAACGGTATACACATAACAATGAAGGCCGACAACGGTATACACATAATAATGAAGGCCCACAGCGGTATACACATAACAATGATGGCCGACAACGGTATACACATAACAATGAAGGCCGACAACAGTAAACACATAACAATAAAGGCCGACAACGGTTTACACATAACAATGAAGGCCGACAACGGTATACACATACCAATGAAAGCCGACAACGGTATCTATATAGCAAGAAGGGTTGACAATGGTATCCACACAACAAATAAGATTGACATCAGTGTCTTATTGTAAGGGGGTAGTCACAGGATTTATTTTAGTGTAAAAACACCCGAAATGCACCTCAAGACACAGGTAATGCCACGTAACTCGATAGCCTTATTCTAACACATGTGGGGACGCAATAGCAAAACGGGGTCGAAAAAAGAGTTAGAAACGAAAACATCCAAAGTTATACGAATTGTCAGACAAATCAATTGCTAGTGCGTATACGGAAAACCATAGAACAATGCTTCCGCTTAAGCAGAGGCCTCATTTTTTACCGTTTGTGAGCATGTTAACTGTTTCCAGAACATACAGAATTGTGCCAGGAGGGACACAGCAGTAACATTACTATAGCAGTTCAAAATGTTCTCTATTTCACTGAGAAATAAATATAATTATACAGGAATCGTGCCTTCTGGGTTAAATCTACAACCCACGTGACACGGATTGAAATATCGAGGTTGAGCGAGACAACTATACAAGCTGAATATTACTCAGTTTTATTTGATTCTGTCGTCAAACAACGTCTACACAACCCTCACGAGTCGAAGCGTGTATGAGTATCGGCTGATGAATTTTATTTGTTTGTTATGTTTTTGAAAATTGTAATGTTGAACAATGTTGGTAATGCAATGTTATCATCAGACTCTCGAGACATGATATTGACCTAGATATGTACCTAATAAATGTTCCAAAAACAAGGACGTTCTCACAATTTGTTATCGAAAGATTCTCTGTTTGTTTAATGAAACAGGTTTCTGTGTTCTGTAATCGGAAACAATCATTCAAAAATTGTAACCGTTCTAATATTTAAAGACTATTTGTATTCTGTTTATAAAGACACAAAAGATTAAACAAGGAACTTTAATGATTTCGAACAAGTTACGAAACTTGCACTACTTTTAAATGACCTGATGTAGGATACCGCATGTAATTGTAAATACAATCCATTATTTTTATTTTTGGTGATTATTTGACGAAGCAAAAAATCGTCATTTTTAACAGCCACAACCAAAATTTTATTCATTTACGATTGTAATTGTCGTTTTTATATTTGCTCTAGATAGTGTACATTGCTACATATTACCCAGGTGCTGAAAGCACATGTACGTAACAAAACACTAAATATACTAGCGGAAAAAAGAAACTGTGCATGCCTAAAATGTATTATAAAAATAAATGTGTACGACGTAG
This sequence comes from Mizuhopecten yessoensis, assembly GCF_002113885.1. Taxonomy (NCBI): domain Eukaryota; kingdom Metazoa; phylum Mollusca; class Bivalvia; order Pectinida; family Pectinidae; genus Mizuhopecten; species Mizuhopecten yessoensis. Next base: position 472,550 of record NW_018407582.1, read on the forward strand.
AACAACAAGGTTTTCAGGGACAATTTATTTGTTATTTATTAACAGTTGCATTCCATTTTCCACGTTATTGAAGCAATAAGTTCCGCTCAGGAGTAACGTAAACACAGCAGGGGTCAATACTGAGTTCACAAAGTTAATACCTCGTATATCCACCGTTTGCCTGAATGCAAGCCTGGCAACGTCGACGCATTGAGCCTATCAGACGGTCCAAGAATGCTTGTGGGATGGCATCTCAGATCTGTACCAACTTTGCAGCCAAATCAGCCAACGTCACCGGTAGATTAGGTAATGCCCGTAATCTGCGCTTCATTTCATCCCAGACGTGTTCAATGGGCGACAGATCGGGGATACATCAGGCCAGGGCAACACGTCAACGTTCTGCTGGGCCAGAAGGTCCATAGCGACACGAGCTGTGTGTGGCCTGGCGTTGTCTTGCTGTAGCGTAATGTGACGTTGCTGCCCTTGCACAAATGGAACGATGTGGGGTCCGGAGGAACTCGTCACGGTGACGTAGCGCGTTCAAATTCCCGTTAACAACCACCAGAGGCGTTCTCCTGTTGGCTGTGATGCCGCCCCAAATCATGACGCTGCCTCCGCCGAAAGAGCGTCGTTGTAGCGCAAACGCGTCACGGAAACGTTCTCCAACGCGACGATACATTCTGGAACGGCCGTCACTACTATCCAGGTGGACTCGCGACTCGTCCGTAAACAAAATGTCTGCCCAATCCCGTCGAGTAAATCGCAGATGCCTTCTGCACCAGTCCAGACGGGTTACACGATGACGTGGCAGAAGAACTTGGCGGATTGCAGGACGTCGCGGACGGATAGCTCGTTCTTGCAATCGGTTCCGTACAGTTCTCGGGCTTATTTGTAGCAACCCAGGGATTGTCCGTGCAGTCAAACTTGCCGTTTGAAAGCGATTTCTCAAATGGACAAGCCGAATTTTGGTTTCCTGTTGACGTGACGTCACACGTGGACGTCCCGCACGAGGTCGATCGCCGACGTGACCAAACTATTGATGTCGTCTCCACAAATCCCGGATTGTGTTTCGATGGATATGAAAACGTGTAGAGACAACGGCTTGACCCATACCAGTTTGAAGCATACCAATAATCAGGAGGCGGTCATTTTCTTTGAGCCTCGGCATGGCATTAATCACAAAATATAACGTTATAATGCTGTTTTTACTGTTCACTGGTTTCAACAGAGTGACCCAACAGTTGAAAAATAAATTTTCATTGTCGAATTGGATGAATGGACGAGAAAAACGTGCAAACTGGTCAACGCCTAGAGAGCACACGGATAGTGTGTATGTGTCATACTCGGTCATGTGTGGGAATTTTCATGTATATACAGTTGGTAATACATGTTCTATAACAATTCTCCGCATGCACAGTTTCTTTTTTCCGCTAGTATATAAAATATCGTACATACCATTCAGATTCTTTGAATGTGTTATTTAAAACAGCTGTTTAATTTCCTGGTGGGATTTGAGACATGACACTCTAATATTTTGAAAAAAAGTGAAAACGAATTGCATTGCTTCATTTTAGGAAAATGAATCTGATGGCAATAATTCGAATTACTGAGCAGAAAATTGCACAATTTCAATTAAGATTGCGCCTTTTTATTTAATTACAGCTTTTAATCAACTACTAAACCGTAATGAAAATATTTTTAATGAATTAAAGGAGATCATGTTCGTTACCACTGTTATGATGTTTAAGCTTGGAGAAGATATTGATTTAAGTCGGATCATTCCGTAAAGTGTATTGTACATGTAACAGCAGCTATAGTAACAAGGATTGATGTCTCGAACAAGGAACGCGGGATCAAGTATCAACATCGGCAAGTTGTCAAAAAGATCAGGGAAGGAGCTACAATGTATATCCCCTCACTGTGCTCGACATCAGTTCTACTAGAGTACATATTTCGAGGCGGTGATTGGGTCGTGTTAAAAAATTAGAGGTAAATTGGGCTTAAGTTGCGAGTCGTTTGTAGCAGCCATCTTGGGTGTCGTAAAAGTCGTTGCAGACTCCTGGTGTTGTAATTGAGGTGTTAGCCTTGTAATCGGTTATGTGTGGAGATATATTAGAATTTTGTCTGTTCATATTATCTTAGAATACCACCAGCAGGGGAAGGTGTCATACATTAATGGCCAAAAGACGGTAAAGATGCAACAAAACATGGCTTGTTTTTACGACATGTCGTAAAATATATACTGAGGGGCAAGGCCTTTGCTTCTGATGTTACTCTGCACTGTAAACATCTGTATGAAAGTAACACTATCATAAAAATGCGACAAGAGAAAGCAGGTTCAATCCCCTCTTATAAAATGTTACGACCGTTACGCGTGCACTATATCGTTAAACACGCGCATACAACTTGCATGCAATTCAACTGATAGAACAAACGTAATATGAACACGTACTCCTAACAGAAATGGCAATATTCATTGTATGCATGATATGTGGGAGTCAGCAGAGAACTATAAACTGGAAATAAACAATTTATTCACAACAATCGATATGACCTTCTATTACATGTAACATCAACGGAATATATTAAAACTTTCAAGTTTGCCTGCTCCCACATTAACAAACCGTCGTTCTTAAACCGACAAAAACAACACAATAATAAGTTTCGCACTTTTGTCAAATCTATGTTTACGTCAACTCAAATACAGACACAGTACAAGGTCTTAAAAGTTAATCTATGCATATATGCTTACGTAACGTTTAACGACAGCAATAAATTCGAAAACGAGATATACACAATCACCGTGTTTTAGAACATAACGCTCAACTACATTTCCTTAACATCCAGGGAACATTACGAAGTTCGTTAAGTGATCTGTAATAACTACATGCATTTTATGATATGGTTAATGCACTTAACAATATGGAGTTGCTTATTCTTAGACCTACAATAGGAAATGCTTATAGTAATGGTTCAAAATTGTATGCCTCGTTAGTACAAACCATATTTTATTTCGTAAATTGGCAATTACAATATACAGAACATTTAATTATTACATACATGAAATAGGATCCAGAAACAAGTTATTAAACTTATATCAATCTGTTTCCTTAGCAGAAATAATAATGGATAACAGATATTTGAAGTAGAAGAAAGAGGAGTAGAAATAGGAAGAAAAGAAAGAATAGCATTGGCCAATGTATAAAACGTTAACCTATGTACATGTCACTGATGTTATAACGGATATATTACAGTGGAAAATGTATGCTGTGTACTACTACAAAGATGCTTCGAAAATACCAATAGCATATGGCCTCGTTGCAGTTTTAACTTAAAAAGGCAGTATGTCTGAGATGGGATTTTAAAGGAAATGAAAGGTGTTAATTTATGGGAAAAATTGCATGACAATAGCCTTTCAATATTACGTGATGTAACATATCCGATAATCTCTAAACCTGTGTAAAATCGGTACAGCCAGAAAGTTCCTAAGCGCTAGCACCAAAATTCAACATAAATATTGAAGGAGTCTAGAGCGAGCTTTACATACATTGAATGTTATAAAGCGTTGTATTTTTGAAAAGAAAATTTCATGATATCTGGCACTACTCAATATCTGTTAGCCGGTTAAGGCACCAACAACCTTGCTTTACCCCAAGCTTTTCTTGTCTACGTCAGCAATACGTTGCATAATAATAAGTTAAACTAAATTGAATCAAAATTATATACTTGTGATCATATTATACTTATATACAACAGGACTTGGAACGATCGATTTCACATAGACGCAAGGATATCGTTATTCCTTCATTTTAATATATGTACCAGCGTTGTGACATTCCCAGTGTTGATGTGTTAACGAGCGCCAAGCCTCCGATCGATAAGCAAAGCGGATATTATAATGCTGCTCCGTATGGGATTATCCTTGTTGTTATGATGAAAAATACTTATTAAACGCTTACTAGGAACGTGGTAACCTAATTCTGTCAAACAAAAGTACTATCAATCTATGCAAATCTCTTAATGATAAGCTTAGTGTCAAATCATGTTATGGAGGCTGTCCACTATAACGGTCAAGCTAAATGAGTTTGGGCAGTAACGGTCAACTTCATTATTTGCTATCTCAATAATTCCAAATCTGCTTCTCTCAACATTCCATATTCAGAAATAGCTTAGCTTTTTAGAATGCTTTAATGTATTTCGATAACAAATGGTATAGACATCATGATTGATATACAATTAGGAGTAACCGGCATCAAGAACGTAGCTTTTTAGATTATCTTCCGTCATGGGAACACATCTTTAGCTGTCCGAACTTAATAATGTTAAAGTGCAATTGAACTCTGTCTGGATATAACCCAGTCTTAAACGTACAGCGGTGTCGACTTATATTCAACATTCACCAGAACCACTTCCCTAAGGTACAATCGTAAATCATTAAAATTCGTTTGTCTTTCAACCAAATTTACTATTTATTGTATCGGGACAAAGGGGAAGCTTTTCACTTTCCATTGATAGTATAATAGATATTCTTGGAAATACCACATTGCCATACTAATCAGTTTCATGATATCTCTGGAGAATTCGTCAAAGAACCGCGCCTAAGACATATTATGAAGTTCCCGAACAATGCGAATGCCTGCAAGATACACTAAATATGTCGAAATGCAGGGGAAATAGCTCAACGTGTTTCGAATAAAGTAGTGCTTCAGGAAACTGAGCCTTTAGGAAATCAAATTTCTCAGATGTACTTGTGAACATTGAAGATATCATGATCGAAAATGATTAGATTTAGAAGACATTCTTCTAAAGCTTAAAAGCGGTGTCTTCAGGTAGAACATTCTAACCTATTTCGTTAATACATTGCTTTAGCTTGAACACAATTTCCATTTTTATTTGATTCAATGTACTTTTGCGAGATTTAATGCAACTGTCTTGCATGGTTTGTCTGCGTAGGACGACCGAACTGGAAATTGTTAAAAAGGTTTGGGAACGTATGTACTTTAAATGAAAACAAAACGGTACGCACAACAGCGTAATGGGTTTATAAGAAGCATAATGATGTAGTACAGAGCATAAACAACGAAACCATTGTACCATCCAAGTTGCATCAGTAGTATCTTTTGGAATAGCACAAAACCTAAATGCCACATGTTTATTGTAAAGTATACATATATACCGTCATGTTTACTCTAAATTATAATATAATACTGTCTGGAAGGAAAAGGTTCCGAACGGCGACAGTCATTAAGATACATGAAGCAATTTATGGCCCACTTCCATCCCGGCTCGAGAAGCCATGTCGATTGGGCAATACTCTCGTGGAACCCTTGTAATCAATCATTACATGTAGACAAGGGTTATTGTCTCTACGGATCTAAGTACCATTCATATCAAAGGTTTCCCTTGAGCGAGACTCAAAAATACCGTTAGTCATATCATAGACACAATTGAGCAGGTTTTCGTCGGCAAATCTCGCGAGACATAAGAACGAGCTATATAACAACTGGAGCTATTGGACTAACGGTTATCTGTCTGGATACTGGAGAATTGTATGATAATTAGGTGTCTGTTTATATCTTTCTATATATATAACGTATACATATTTTTATATAATATCTATATGAATACGCCACAAGGTATTTATCGTGACTTTTTACACTATAAATATGCTTTCGTATTAAAAACAATATATATGTTTACCTTTCTACATGCAAAATGTACTGTTGTTATGCTATGTATTATTTTTGGCGTTTACTTATCATGTCAATGACGTACACCTGACTATATACTATGACAAAGGATGCCACTTGTGTATTACGACGATGACCATGTGTCTACTAAGACAATGGTTTACATTTGTCAACGTATTTTGGCAATAATCTAAGATGACAGTTTGAGTAAGAAGTGTATTTGATATTGTTTAGCTTTGCCTGACTGCTCATTAAACATATTAACATACTTTTGCATTACGTAGTGGTTTATTGATTTACATAGGTGTTAATGCTTAGTGTCAAATATCTGACTTAAGAGTTTACTTATATAAATGTATATATTGTCAATGAACAAACATATTGCAACAAGCGGTCGATGTTATTAGCATATTTTTTTACCTGGCAATTTTCGTTTTCTATAACATGTAAATGAAGAAAATCCACGGTGTTCGTTTTGGCTCAACAAATAGCTGTGAGGTTTCAATGTCAACCAAGACCTAAGACTTGCTTACTTTTGACATCATGATCGGTGCTACTTGTTGGACAGGAACCGTTCCCTGTTTGGTACCTACCTCGCCTAAATCTTTTTAAAGAAATATTGTAATTGGTTATTTTCTTCAAATATATATTCATTTTTTATTCATTTTTTTATTTATTTCTTATTTAGAAAGTAAACATTGATACTACGTATAATAAAGGATAACGATGCTTTAAAACTAATTCAACGCTTGTACAATCATCACGCAAATCAAAACAGTATGTTTCCCCTGACATTAAGAGACATGAGCGACTTCAAACGAGATTCAATAGGATCGGATGAAAAGCAATTCTGCGGGTGATTTTTTGGTAGTAAATTAATAGGAATCGGGCGTGATATTATTGTAAGGGTTGACTAATACAGGTAACTGTAAGTGACATCAATAGTTGTATTACGATTCGTACCTAGCATTACACATTTTGCTATTTTACAACTGCTTTTACAAGTGTTACTGACCACTTCACTTGTTGCTCATCTTACTCAATGACCACACCAGTTGTTACATCTGATAGTTTTCTAACTCAGTGGTAATAACGGTTTTGTATAATTAACATTATATTACCTATTATCTAATGGTTATAACTAATTGTGATTAGAAGATGGACATGACCCCTGACCGTTTACTGTATTAATTATGTAATCGGTTTTTATGACTGTTAACTTAGTAACAGATAGGTCAGTGTTGTACACGTGTAAATTGTCATGCACGTGCACGTAACCTAACACGTGCTTTGAATGTAAAGGATTGGTTAAAGAAAGATTTTTACGAAACGCAATATCCGTGCACACAAGTAGAACATGAACGGTAAAATAAAGATACAATGTTTAAAAATGTATGGAGTGCATGTTAACAAACGATTACTGTAATAAAACAGTTTTAGTTTTCATGTACGTAGTATTGCATGCTCTAGATAGGGACTTGGCGTCCTACCCAAACTTACGTCTACAGTTTATTGCCAGTTATTTACTTGCTCCAATAAATCACTAAAGAAAAGATTGGAAACAATTAGACAATAGACGTTTAATAGAGCATATAATTATCAGTACCAATGCACATGTGATTGTCTATTCTCTTAATTTACATGAGAGAGAACGAATGATACTCGTACCATTCCAAGGATCCTCCCCTGAATATCAATTAGTTTCGGATTGCACTTACATGATGTATTAACCGAAATAAAATAATGATATAGTTTATTTTAATGCTGAACAAATATCAATAGCTTCTCTCTTTTTATTTGATACAACGTGTACCTGCATGCCAAAAACGTCTATGTATTTATATATGACCTTGGCCTTTCTAATCGATATGCACGCAATGTTGTCTACGCTTCCAATATATATCACAACTGAAGTGTTCTGATTGTTAAACCATTTCTTCATGATTGTTTTTGCCAATAAAAATAGTATCATGTCTAGAAGATAGCTTTCTAGGTGTTATCCTCTTAAAACCGTGGATATTTCTAGATAGCCAGCTCGCCATATAGGCACCTCGGTAATATCCGGAAGGTAGGCCGGAATCAGATTAGACTCTTCAATTAATACTTGTTCCGATGAATGTTTTACGAATTCCTGTCTTAGTGTTGGCATGAAATACATGAGCAATGCCTCCTAAAGTTTTAGACCATTGTGAAGATTTACCGTGTTCTACGTGTAGAAGAATGATAAAAATCCCTACGCAAACGGCTTCACCGCTGAGAGGAGCGTAATGAAACAGCCAGAGGTTGTCTAAACATGTCCGGATAATTAGACACAATTACCAACATCTAAGCGTGTAAGTTTAAGTCATGCTAGTAGTTTGATGTTAAATCTTTGCAATTTCCTTCAGTAAGACGGTGGGAACATGTAACTCCAATGACAGCATCAACTCACTAACAACTAAATGGAGTATTTACAGCTTAAACAAATTTCACACACGAAAAGAAAGAAGTAAAGACAAGTTAAACCAACGAAGACAAGTCATTGCCAGAGATCACCCCTACAACAGATTTTTTTTTATCTAGACGAACTTACTGATTGCGTCTCTGGGTTGAACAATTCGAGATGAGTTTCTGTGCAGGTGATACGAAAAACGCAGCATCAAGTTACAATCGACCAGCATTATGCAACAATTAAACATTAAATGAGCGATAAGCATTATACTTATGCAAGACATAGCTCTTATACCCATTTTAGTTCCCATGAGCTGGAACATAGAATGTGCAAGAATTCAATGCAAAAGGCTATACTAGCCGATAGTTGAGATGGACATACCAGTAACCATTTTATTATCACATTTGTGCGTGAACATTGCGACTGAAAATAACCTCCCTTTCGGATGATGAAAATGTAAACTGCTTCTCTGATTCGACATGAACGCTAACTTGTTGAACTATATGAGGCCTTGCACACTTCAGCTGCAATTATTATTTTGTAAATGTAACTCTGCTTGTTTTCTCCAAAAACAAACTGTAGCTGTATACAAGTATACTGATACAGGCCTGTATGCTGGAATTCAGGTTTGAATATAGGAAAAGGTCACCCTCTGCCACGAAGCACCATCTTTCTGATGCGGCACTGTGACTTTGATATCATATTTTATCCATGATATAAATCATATTTATATTTCATATATACTTGACGGTCTGAAAGGTTTGTTTATACCATACCACAGACAGTCGGGGTAGAGTCTTGGAGGCGGCTGTTATTATCTAATCAATAATGTCGTTGTTTTGTAATTACTTGGAGAAGAGAGCGGCCAGCTGGCGACAAACACGGATTTTCACGTCGCTATTGATATACTGTGTACTGATATCAACTGTAATACTCTATTAACCCAATTGTCAAACTACCTTCATCTTCCCTAATTTCGGTTTGTCCCAGTTTGGTCTTAGCCAGCCCACTTTATCTATACGTTTCAAAGTCCCGGTAACCACCTTAGGGGCTATTTTTAGAGCAGCATAAGTATCATCACATTTTATTTGATCTAATATCTTTCATAATTTATAAATACAGTTATTCATGTGTTTATTATCAGTAGGTCAATAAAGCCAACAGATAAAATGAGAAACAGCAGTCAGTAATGCCTAAGTACATGTTTCCAATGGTGTAAGGAAGATCACAGTTTCATTGGAAAACTCGACTGTATTAAGTAATATGTACATGCTTATCAAATTATTAAGACTTGTAAAGCAATGTATTTTCGCCTTTTTTTCGAAATCAAATTTCCTAGTTTGAATTTTTGCAGTTTCATCCCCATTCTTATGCTTCTATAAACATTGTCATTTTCTTTATCTAGTATGCATTTCAAGTTTTATAATTTTGCTATTTCATACAAAAAATGATGACGGTGAAAATGTCTGATANAACCTTTTACAAGCCGTTTATAGTGTATTTATTTTGATACTACATACTATATGGAACACTAAGCAATCGTTATTTGAGTAATCACAAAACAATCACATGTTAAGTATGTTATCCGCAGTTTGTTTACGTGTACAGGGTTAAAGCGTGTACCTTCTGTTAACAAACAAACGATGTCCAGTGTATACTTCTGTATGTAAAAGACGTACGTTTCTGATTTCTTCTTTGTAAGTACAAAAGTGTACAATTGGAACAAACTTCTGGATTTGTGCCAGATGTGACACGCAAAATGCAAAATTGCAAAATATACGATGGTAACGCCGTAATGGCTTCACATTTGATCAATATTAGGCCTTATACATCCAAGTTCGCCATACAATTGTTTATTATATAACTTGTTGTATACGCTTTATTCACGTGTAGCGTGCTTATATGTATATTTTTATAGAGTGTGCAGGCTTATGTAGTGCTGCATTGTGGCAATGCGGAAGTGAGAACGACACACATAGGAAATAAAACTACTGAGATAATTAAAACATATATGTTTAACTAGGCCTTGCTACTCAAAGCGCAAGCGAGCCTGATGATGACATTGGAATTCAGAGCAATTTGTTAAGGGTACATGTATCCTTTTAGTATAGACACAAAAGAGCATGCCATCCTCTTACAGTTAGGTGATAATTCAAAATGACAGTATGAATGTATTTATAACGTTAATATGTTAATATGAATGTAACGTATACAAGTACCTCGTAAAAGTGATTTTAACTTGAACACATTATATCCTTTTCAATTTAACGAAAGTGTACTTTCGCTCTCACGCTCGAGTTTACCTTTCATATTTCTTCAATTCCCTGTCGTTTTATTATTGTTCTATTTCTTTATGGTAACATTATTATTGCCGTTATCTGATGGAGATACGTAATCTGTTTTCCCCGTTTTGCCATGATTTAATACTGATATTTTCGCCTTTCTCCGTAAACAATGTAATGTTTTTAAATATGTGTTATTTAACGTAACGACGGTGTTTAATTACCTGGTACACTATCAGTCCCAAGTTTAGCTGTACGTTTAACATAAAATAATTGTTTATAGAATAACTTACCAGTTGTATCTTAAACTGTATATTTGTAATGTAATAAAAGGTTTAATGAACAGCTATCCTTTCACCTAAACTAACATATACTCTATAAAGGTTCTTGCACATTTTCCCTATATATAGATAAAACGTTCACAGCTGGGAATCAAACTGCACCAATGATAATGTAATAACTTAATAGTTTTGTTGGTTGAATGAGTTTAAGAAAATTACATATTTGGTAAAAAATTGTTTGAATTCCATATAAATGGTGTATGTGTTGTATTGAAAATAAGTCGATTTATCAATATTCATAAGAAATGTTTTGAAGCAATAACGTTACAAAACAAACAATATATAATGATAGGTATGTACTTTGAAATCCTATGAAATATTACTAAATTTAGATAAAGGGAAACGTTGATTAATATATGATTGTTTAGATTTCATTTTATATTCTTTCCATCTTTTCTCCAGACACAAGAGAGCTGTTGTTATATTCCTGTTATTTTTATATAAGTACATTTTGTACACGTCAACCACCGCACAATTACGTAATTCCGAAATGCATTAGGGGTTTGAAATGTATTAGGGGTTTGAAATGCATTAGGGGTTAGAAATGCATTAGGGGTTTGAAATGCATAAGGGGTTTGAAATGCATTGTTGTGTTTGTATGCCGTTAAATATAAAAAAAAAACATCATGATGAAATGACTGAAACTGGCCGCTAATTTTAGCAATCTTTTGTAACTTTTATTGATATATATATACATGTATATTATATACCAACTCCGATAGATGTTCACTTTGAAATAGCAATCTAAAGAACGTTTTGTTGTAACACCTTACAAGACAGAAAACATGATCTCAAATAAATCATCTGGATTCGTAGAATATAATGCTCTGATGATGATTGAACAGTGTGTCAGTGTGTTATTGTTTGAATATGTCCAACGTATAATCCTTTCTACTCTAAGTGTATCGGTATGAACTATACTGTATATGATCTACATAATTACATCCATCCCGAGAGTGTGGGTCCAAACCGTACACTGTTCCCGGAGGTAACTTACTATTCATTGTGTGACACGATTGTATTTTGTCACCTCGGATATTTCTTCAATACAATATTTTAATAAAGGTTAGGTTAAACCATAACTTTCTAACGTTTTATGAGAAAATAATTAATAGGAAAGAAAGGAATATTCTCTAGGATAAATTAAGTAAATGCAAGGAGGCAGACCAGGCTTCAAGTATTTGACCATTGAAGATTTGTTGTTGCTCCAACCAAAATGAGCAACATGATCAACCTTCGTAAACTTGCCCAGTTGCACTACAGCTGTTTCTGACATGCTGTATGCACGAACAAATACAAAGGACTTCTCGCGTGCTTCACTGAAAGGAAGAGATCCCTAAGTTCAACAGGTCGTTAAATGTAGAGTTGCAGAATGAATGCGAACAAGACCTAGATACAGAGTAATCAGTTCATTTGTAAAACCACATGTTTTGACATAAATGACCCCGTAACCCGTAAATACGACTAAATTTTACCTTCATGACGTCATCATTTTGTTCTGTCTGAAGTCACACCGGAGATTATTACATGTACAGATTTAACACAAATTGTGTTCTTTCATTTCATAAGCATTTCTTTAAAACTATCTATAAGATAAACCAGATTGTAATAAGATGAACTAGCTGTATCTAGCAGACAATTTCAGTGGACTCGCGTTCTTATATTACCTTATATGTTAATAAGACATTGAACAAAATATAGCCAAACAATGCAGACCCTACCTCTAGCTCACAAATAGATAGGTCAATTTATGACGTACACATATTCGACCTCTGACCGAAACGCTTTCGGAGCCGACAAACACGACAATTCCCTCGCAGATTATGTCATAAAGGCAATACAACACATAATTTCTTTGTCGCTAAGATCGGGGAATATGATTGCGGATTTAAATAATGGGTGTGCTTACAGATGCATTGAGATTCGGAGAAGCGCCGTTTTTGAGACAGACTTTTCGCATGACAGAGTTCCATTAAATCCTTCAAGGAACCCGAGGTCATCGATTGCCTGTGGAAGCCAGCAGTGCAGAGATTTTAACAGACAGGGAGAGGAGAAAGTACAACAGGGTTGATTTACTCTTTTGCAGTAATTGCGAATCGTTTGTCTTGTGATAATGTGCACGGCACGCTCCGTCAGCGACGCTGACTTCAAATCTGAAGGCTATTTGCAAGAACAACATATCTTAACGGGAGAGATGTCTTTCGGCATGCATTGAGTCTCTATGAATTGCGTCAAAAAGAGACATGCACTTCACTATGTCGTGTCAAAATGAAACGCACACAACACTATCGTTTAGTTCCAAATATCTCATATACAAGAAAGGGAAATAAAGACACATAATGGACACAATTTTCTCAGGGCATTTGAAACCAGCCTGCCAACGGCACTGATATCTTGGAAACATATTATGGATTATACTACATTGTGCAGTACATTTTGCAGAATTTCAGACATTTGGCCTCGAAGGGATATTAGTATCGACAGATGCGGTTCCCCATTCGAGCACTCAATCCCTAGTTTATGATTTCTGTCTGAAATGATATTTAGTGAGAATCCTCCCGGAAATTCACCAAAACTTTAAACTGATTTTAAAATTACTTTTCATTAAATTGCATAATGACATTACAAGCGTGATACATGACATATTATCTTAGTTCGTCACAGATTACGGGATAGTCGGACCGGGTGTGACTTGGCGTGGTGACAAATTAATAACTATTGAGACGCTACATCCCGATGTCTCCTTAAAAAGGAGCATTTTATTTCTTTTCGTTCATTTTTGTTCTGTCTTTGGCAATAATGCTGATGTTTAATATACAATGTAATATATTATTCATCACAAACCTAATAACACTGAGTAGAATTTACACATATACAAGCATCAAAATAGTAAGTATAGCATACCGCCTTGATATCATATCAATCTTCAACAAAGATTAAATCATTATACATTATACTAGTATACGTGTATATTCGTCGTAAGCAAATCATTCTTTAATTTTGTGAAAAGAAAAATGTAGTAATATCGCAGGATTTTACATGGTTTTATTTTATTTGGACGTATTGTGGTTTTACGTTTTTATTTTAAGGAGTGATTTTATTGACGTCTTAATGTAACGAATTCGTATTTTTCATTTGTGAGCTGATTCATGATTTTGTTGAAACAATTATCAACGATGTAACGCACGTTTGTGCACATATATAATCCGATTTGCAGGTTTTGTATACACGATACTTGACTTATGAGATATGGTGTACATAATACTTGACTAATTGCGATAATGATGACATCGTGTCATCTAATTCAATATTGATCATTCGAAAATAACTGCATATACATGTACTTAACGTATGTCAGTAGATGGAGCCAGTGTTGTTAAAGACCAAATGTCCCACACCCCTCTTGTAGCTTCTCAGTTATGCACATCCATCAACACCTAAACATTGACGAGTGAATGAAACTAAGTATTCGCGAGTTCAATTCTGGGAATGCCTTTGGCGTCTGATGGGTCTGTTATCCATCAGACAGAATATGAGCAACTAAGCCTTTCGACATTCTCATAAATAACATGCATAATTTAATTAATTCCCAGTTGCTGTATCCAAACCCATCAGCATCTGAGGCACTTTGACACGAACATGAATGCCAGGCCGTAATGAACACTGAATCTGATATATACACAGAAGTCTATATATGTTCTATGGATAGGGCGTGATAGATTACCAATATTCCACGATAGACCCCTACTAACACACGTAACGATGATTTTAGTGTCTGCTCCTCCTAAACACACTGTGATACTACCATAAACTAGTAATGATAAAGGCCTCGCACCAGATCATTGTCAACGGTTCCGCCAACTACATCACTAAACTATATTATGTGGTCCCCAAGACGTTACTTGTTATGAATGTTTCATGTTGCCATGTCATCGGTAAGTTGTATTACACGATCAAGTCCTTAGATGGTACGCCTTCCAATGTCATCATATTTGGAAATTTGCTTTTCTACAAATTTGAAAATATGATATTTGAACAGTATATATGTCCTAGATATCGTTCAGGGAATATCCACGATAAAGATATATGGATTCATATACAAAATATGGCATTCTATCATATTTCAACTCGTAAAAAATTACATATGCTATCTGTCTTACGCGGTGTGCCCTTGTGTATGGAAAACGCTTAGCACAAAACTTTCATCCCTAGATAATTTAAATAAATGTTTGTAGAACTTTTTATCCAATTACATTATCCTTTTCAATCTGTGAAACAAATATACAGAAAAATATCTCATGGCCATGTAAGCTTTGTTTTCCATGATCTCGCCCATTGCACTTTTGACTTGATCCCGTTCCGAATGTAGTATTCCCTAGATATTATCATACACATACAAATATAAATCACAGCAAGGTACGATACCATATTTCACTCTCTGAGCGATAAAACAATCAAATGAAGAATGTTTCAAGGTTTTTCTGATCTCTTATTTCTCACCAATCAAGATTTGATTTATACATTTGTAAAAAGACCTTTACGGACAAGTAGAGAGAAAGAAAATATTTGTTTTTTATGATTGTTTTTTTTGAATCAGGTGACTAGATACTGCCTATTGATCTAGCAGTGCAAAGGGAATTATATACGTTTGATTTTTACTTGACAATAGAGGCGTGAGAGTGATATTAAATACCCTTTTGGATGAAAATCATATTTTTATTATACTATCTTTTACATTTAGTTCATCCGTAAGCGAGCGTCTACATTGTTTTTCACACTTTGTACTGCATATCACATCCTTAATCAATTTGGATGTCGCACGTTTTTGTGAACTTTCAATTTAAACGTTTTCATAACTGTTTGTAGGTTTGGAGTGCGTTATGTTTTCTAAACAATAGGCTAAATAGCAAACCATAAATCAACAGAGTCATTATTTCTGGACAAGGTATACCGTAGCGTCAGAAATTAATTCAATGAAATGAGGTCACCTTTCAGAAAGTCAGCTGCAAGTATTTAAATCCATTTTACATGTCACTCTAGCAGTTTTTAATTCATTTTGTTTCATTTCCTGGTCAGTTCCCATGCTAAGTTTAAATTAGATTTTATTTATTTTACAAACCAAAAAAAGGAATTGATCGGCTTATATGAATCTCTCTTGTTGGCCTAGAAGGAACCGCACTGGAAGTGATCACCTAAGACTAGCAAGTGAGCCCCTATCTTTTCACGTTCGATTTTGGAATCGAACTAAGGACGTCTAAAGGCGAGTGTAGCATCCTCTGCACCACCGACCTTTCTTAAGAAGATTAACAATTGGTCACTGAGTGCGATCGTGTCTAATCCAGACAAATCGTAATTGATTGCATTAATGTACATGTAGCACATACTTTTATCTCAAAAGAATTTTCCAAATCCATTCGTTTCGCTAGTACATACGCATATACTAGAGGGAAATAACAACAGCAACAGATCAGAAAATGTTATAAAACTGCCAACCCCTACATATAACAGATACACGTAAATCCTACACAAAACCGCCAAACTCCAGATACGACACCAGACACTTTGTGGAGGGCTAGCTTAGCGAGAACCAGATATCCAGTATATGCAATTTAGACACAGCCGACTTCAAGGAGACTGTTTAAGCGTTAAAGATTAATTTCTTAAAGTTCACCTTTTTTCCAGGATTGAGGCCGGCTGTCACTGTTTTCAGATTCTATAATGGGCATTTATTGCATGCCTCATGCTAAATGAAATTGACATATGTATATATTATTCTACACAAGAAACAACTACAGAACTTATATAGCCTCACGCAAATATGGCATTGGTTGAGAAATGTCTGCATTTCAATTCAGATGTCACAAAATGAAATAATAAATAACAGCCGTTACATGGGCTTAAAGATGGATTGCCGAAGTAAACTCGCATAACAAATCTTAAAAAGATATATTTATTTTCATAAATCTCGTTTGAAATGGTAGGTGACTAATTCAATGTCATATGTTTATAATGATACCTAACGTTTGTTAGGTTATGGATCCTACTACATTTACATCTTCCTTTCGTTAACCCTAGTTTTCGTAGGATCACGTGCTTTACATGCATGTACGTGTATTGTAGAGTAATAGTACAGCAACAGACTAAAGAAAATAAACCTTTTTTTGTCGTTTCATTTCAAAGTAACCTCAATATAAACGTTACTCTGATTTCACGGTTGGAAGGGGCAATATGTCAAATAAACGCTTTAAAGAAAATCAATGAATATATCAATAGGAAACGATTATAACAATACAAATAAATGAAAGGTTCAGATATTTAAATGATAAAAGGTCACGCGAATTGGTATTATTGTTTTTCTCGTGAACAACAAAACAAAAACAACAACAAAGAAATCAATCTTCAAATGGTACCATACTTTCATGTTTCTTGAAGGATATTGATTAATACGATAGCAAGCGGTCCAATGTTTCATCCAAAACAATCGTGGTCATTTGGTGCTACACGTACATCCAGTTAGCTGAGACAAGCCAGAAAAACAAAACAGGCCAACATGTGATTGGTCTACATTTACTCAAATAATTGATATGCACGCCTTGATGAATCAGAATCTATGGCGATTGATTTCATGTAAAAAGGGGCCGTCGGAGCAGGCATGATTCTTTTTAGATCAAAGAGCAACCCCAGATTAACTTCATGTCATTAAAATCAAAGTAATGACATTGATTTATCCTCAGGGATTCGTTTCTATTTGCGTCCTCGTAGACTTCTATAAAAAATAAAACCACCAAAAACCAACGCTAAGTCCAAAAGAAAGTTGCTCAACATGCGTGCATTAGGTTTATTTGCGATAAAAAGAAGATAAAACCCCCACAGCGTTTACCATCATGGTCGATTGACTGACCAAAAATGCTCTCAATTTGAACCGGATATCGATTGAGCAGATTCCATTGTTGAAGCATGCGTAATGTCAACAAAGCGGCCAGACAATATCGTCCGACTCGGGAAGATTAATATATAATGATTGGTCGCCCAGAAAACGACTGTGTACGCTCAATTATACACCTATTCAATTAGTGAGGCTATTATATGTTAACGTCTTTTCAAGAATCTAAGATAACATTAACTTTATTAAATAACATATACACAAACCATGACAACTCTTCATCTTGGAACACTGTCTTGGCGAAGGGTTTTCCGTTTTCATAACAACGCGTGAAAACATATTCCTTTCTTTGTTCTGTGACATTATTTCAGCTCACTTCCAACCCTCATATATAGCATAATCTGTCTGCATCAAATCTGGAACAATACATATATATACGAAACCTCGATATAATGTTGCTCATTTCATTCGCCACTTCGTTTGACATTAAATTGTTTTATCTTAGGTTCTTTTCTCTATTTTTTCAAGAATTAAAAAAAAAAGGTTTCCTTAATTTTTCGCCAAACCCAATTTTACGCCAACATTTCTATCTTGTGGCAGTTCAACGAAGATTTGTTGTAATGGTAGTAGACAGGTTTGCGAATTTGTCTAGGTTCAATTGCTTAGAAAATGTCACATGATTAATCAAAATTCTGAAAGGAATTCATTTTGTGAGGTGTACATTATTCTATATTTATTTGAGGGATCAGCCAATTAACGTTATCAAAACCACACGATAACTTTTCATACTCATTTATGCAATTGCTACGATATTCAAATAGTCGTCTGCATGATGACCAGAAAATAGTTGTAAGAATTTGACAGAACGTGAGATATTTACAGTAGCTTGCATTATTATGTTTGTCCTTGAATTACAAGAACATATCGTGTATTATCCTTCTAACAAACACAACTGACCCCAACGCCTGGCAATTAATCTTAAGGACTGGGCGATATATCGTCATTAGGGGGGGTCGCTATACATAATACATAAGGGGAAGGATAGGTCGAATCTTATAGCTGTGTAGCTGTGTAGATAGGTAAATAAAACGGATATCAAAGTGATCTACCGGTTAACGTTGTAGATATACACCATATAAGTATTTGATAGAGAGAGAATTAAAAATTAATCCACATCTAAAAAGACCACAATGCATAAGCGTTCATCAATTTAACATTTCACGTCATTGGTATAAGGTTGTATACTAAACATGCTTAGTTACAATTTACAACGTACTTTATGTAGTTTGTCTTTATGTCTGTCTGTTAAGGTTATACATACACCTTAACACTATATCCGATAGGAATATCATATGGAATAAATCTACATTTAAAAAGACCACAACGCATACGCGAGAAGCAATATTTCACTTCATGCCATTGCTTCAAGGTTGTGTTCTGTACATGAATAGTGACAATACACAACGCACTGTAGTAGGTCTTTATGTCTGCCTGTTAAGGTCATGCATACAGTACTTGGATAGAAAGACTATATACATGAAATATACATCTAAAAAGACCACTATGCGTAAACGTTAAGCAATATTACCTAACATTTTATTGCTACAAGGTTGTATACTGTACACTAATAATGACAATTTACAACGTATTGCATGTAGTATATCTTTATGTCTGCTCGTTAAAGTTACCCATCCACAATGAATCTCATTGATAGAAAGATCTTCAAAGATACCTTTGCATCTTAAAAGGCCACAGAGCATCAACGTTAAGAAATATAACACTACATGCCATTGTTATAAGGCTATATACATGCATAGTGACAATTTACAACGTAAGGTAAGATTTCTTTATATCTGTATGTTAAAGTTGTGCATATAGGTCACACCTTACGCTGCAGATCGTGGATTGAGAAAAGAATACACCTGTTGTTACCCACTGCATGTATCGTAAGAGGCGCCTAAATCCGGGAACCGCCTTGAAGACTTGCACCACAAAAGCGACCAAAATTAATCTGCTTCACCCATTGCAATATTTGAGATCTTTTTGTTTCTCTCTTCTTCTACATGCTTCTACCTATATAATTCCAAGCCCCTTGCTTGGCAACTTTCACTTTTGACTTTAATGTTGAACGTTAGCCCAGATGGGGAAGGCAATGTCCCTAGGCCGGAACATACCAAAATCCTTTAAAATGGTAGTTGCTATTCCCTGTGACCGGGCGGAATGCTGGGGTGGGTGCCTCCGCATTATATTTCATTGAGATAGCACTATAAAGTCGGCATCATATCAGCACTGTTTCAATGAGGCAAATATCCTAACATACCCTTTTCAGGCCCACATACACACATGCACGCATACACAACACATATGAAGGCACGTCCTTAAATGATCTTCGTAAACCAAACCAAATCTGACATAAAAGACCGTAACGCGTAGGCGTTAAATAAAAGTATATTACCTGCCATTACTACAAGATGTGCATAGCGAATATTTACAAGGTACAGTAATGCAGTTTTTCTTTATACCATCCAAAACTGTCACCAGGAAATATAAGGTTTATATATTGTACATATATAGTGTCAATAGGTATGGTAACAAAATATCTCGTTATGTCTGCTTCTTATTACTGGGCATTGACCATGAAACTCTTCGATAAATCATGAGAAGTAAATCTCTATCCTAAACGACCACAACGTATAAAGGTGAAGCAATGGTGTCCTACACGCCATTGCTAACAGGTTGGTTTATGTACTCTGTATATGCATATCAACAATTGATATGATAATGTATTTCCTCTTTATGTCTCTGTCTGTACTTGTATACTGATAAAAGCGGTGATGTTCTTATTGAGGGGCTTTAACATTAAACATAAATAAAGAGGCCAATAAATTGAATACAATTCAACTGCAGTTCATTCACTCTTCCTACGTCTACAAGATACATGTGTTCTATACCAACATTCCGGTAACGGTTCAAATGAAGTTTTAAATACACAACTCATATATTTTATTGGAAAACTGCGAATAAAGATATAATTTATCCTGATGATAAATATTTAAGGTACGACTTCATGGAGTGTGACATTTGAATTACGTTTTAAAAATATGTGTTAGATGTATTTTCAAAACGTTGTCTGCTAACATTGCAAGAAAACGTGCATACATATCTCATTTAAAGCATGTTAATGCGAGTTCCAGGATTACAATCTTAACATGATATTTAATCATTCATCACAGAATAGCAACAACACTTTGAATGTTACCCTGAGTGATTAGCCTAAGAATTTAGCTTCCAGATACGTCTTTTACATAACAGAAAGATTGAATCGACAATAACAATCCATCACTCGAAGTGAAGGTGTCACAATTTAACCGTCATCGTCAAGAAATTATTCGTAATTATTTAGATAAAAATGTTGACATAGGAGCACAGGTTTTACACGACAGGAAAATCAAAGTCAAAGAAATTACGGTACTGGTAAAACTGGATCCAAAAAACATACTTGTGATGAATGTCCAATCTGATTTAGATACTAAAAGATAAAACTGTTACTTCAAATTTTAGTCATACCCAAACCTGCGTTCAGTGTTTCTCTTTTCCTATTGTGTAAGTGATACACTGTAAGTAACGACCGCGTTGACTATTCCTTTGACAGGGACTTGGAGATTTGTCGGTCTGTTTTACCTTTTCCCGATCGACTTACGCTCTTGTATTCTCAGTATAATCTAGCACCAGACTTTCAGCAAATGCATGTGACGTAATAGTAATTATAGTTATTAACTCCACCAAAGAAAGTAAAATTCGGTGGTCTGGTGGCGCAGTGGATAGCGCACTAACCTTTCATTTTCACTTTCAAGATTGCTGGGGTTCGAACCTTGGATCTGACAAGAAATGCTATAAGGTGACCTACCCGACTACGTGGCCTTTTTTCTGGACCCCAGTTTCCTTTCACATTAACACCACCTGGTGCATTTCCATTTCGGCAAACAAAACTGATTAATATAGGTTGAAAAAAACATTATGTCACACTTATTGTAAAATACATTCTTTAAATACATGAACCTTGCCGAGATGGTTTGTAGGCTTATACGAGGATGTATTTTGAGTCTTAAAATGTCGTTTTTCCACCTGAATCACTTTTCTCGGATCGACAAATCTTATTCGTCTCGTAAATAAATCATTTTGTGCAATATCCATTGCTTACACTTGACAGTATCTGGTTAAGTCCATGATTAACTTCGTTATCGCTATTTCCAAACGATTAATCATCATTCCTGTCATGTATATTTTTGCATAAGAGCATATTCTACATATAAATCTACTATAGTAGTAAGGTATTTTAAGTGTTAAACAAATTTCCATTAAGAAGGCTTAAGTAAAGCACTGAACATAAAACATCTTGTCTGCGAAACTACTTAGCGCATGTCAATATAAATTTCAAATCATATAGACATCTTTCATCGGAACTGTATTTATGATTACAAATTGTACCGTGCACACTGGCCTCTCTATACAGATCATCAACACTGGTTGGTTCCGTGTCCAATATAGTAATACAAAGATACACGGGTTAGGATTGACATGAAACACTGATACAATATGAAAAATATATAAAGCATACATATGCAAAGACAAAAGAAAAAGACAGGAGACCTGCGAAATTGAGTGTAAATGTTCTATATAAGACAATAATACATACAATAAATGTAAAAAAACAACCTGGCAGAGCAAGCAGCCGTGAAGTGATGGTATAAGGTGAGGACAAATATTGTGCACAGTCCATCAAATAAAACTAATTGCTGGGAAGGATATCATAGAACCTGTAAAATGTATGCTCCAAGATCGTAGGGTTTCCTGTTCCATATGTGTCTCCTTTCAAATCAAGGCCACCCATAAACAATCTGACACACAGTCAAATGTTTATAGAAAATACACAAACATATCATACTCTATACACAGATCTGATGACAACCACGAGATTCCTCGACGTATGCTTAGATCTTCGCGATAAATCTCGCTAATGTAATAAATTTAAAGTAAACTTAAAAAGAGAAATACCACATCCTCAAAACTCTTAAACAAAAAATCGAAATGTAAGCTCTATATGGAACAGTACCAAAATGAATCAAGTAGAGTAGACCATGTCATATTAGATGGAAATAAGTAAAACGCGGTAGAATTGTTATTTATGACACTATACGTTCTTCAACAAATTCGGGGCAGTTTGTAGGTCACTGTGACCTAAAACATTATGAATTAATCGTGAACCACTACATAAATTTCAAAAGCATCCACACAATTCAGACCAAAATGACAAGCATAAGATATCCCCTGCTTACAATAAAGTCCCCGGAAAAAGAAAGTCCTGACTACGCAATGTTCATTTACATTCCGTCATAAAAGAGTCTTCAACTACTTGATAGCGATTTTAAATAAGTTTATTATGCCAATCACTGCTGTTGTTTATGTTGGTTATTTTCAACATATAAACTATCAAATTGCGTTGTCATAAAGGTTGTTTTCTCCTTCAATTCCGCTGATTGGGATGAATTCACCACTAAGATTCATTGATTGCTGACAATGTCTGAACAATGTTGCAGAGAAATCCAATAAAGCCCGGTTTTATGTTAAAATCACATTTGTTTATTTTTATTCCGATAAATGGGACTATAACTCTGTGCAAAATATAGTTTAATATTCATATTTTAATTGTTAATTAACTTTTGGAATACGTTTGCTAGTATCCTAAACAGTGTTGTTGAGTTAACATTGAAATATTTGCAATAACGGACAATCAACAGCGGAAAACAACATCGGTTCCGCCGACAAATGCTCCCAGTTGATGCTTCGTTAGTTTTGTAACGTAAAAAAAGCACAATGCTACGAAACATCAGTATAGTCAGCATCGGTCAATGATCCCCCAACGTTAAGTCAGCATCGGTCAATGATCCCCAAAAGTTTAGTCGGCATCGATCAATGATCCCCTAACGTTTAGTCAGCATCGGTCAATGATCCCCAAACGCTTAGTCAGCATCGATTAATGATCCCCAAAAGTTCAGTCGGCATCGATTAATTATCCCCCAACATTTAGTCAGCATCGATAAATAATCCCCTAACGTTTAGTCAGCATCGATTAATTATCCCCCAACATTTAGTCAGCATCGATTAATTATCCCTCAACGTTTAGTAAGCATCGGTCAATGATCCCCAAATGTTTAGTCAGCATCGATTAATTATCCCCCAACGTTTAGTCAGCATCGATTAATTATCCTCCAACATTTAGTCAGCATCGATAAATAATCCCCCAACGTTTAGTCAGCATCGATCAATGATCCCCCAACGTTTAATTAGTATTGGTTTATGATCCCACAACGTTATGTAAACATCAAACAACGTTTCCCCAACGTTAAGGCATCGGTCAATGATATCCGAACGTTTTGTCAGCATCGATTAATGATCCCCAACTACCTTATATCAGCATTGTCATATGCATGGACAAACGTCAGGATTGCATTGTCAAATGATCTACCCTACGTATTTACACTATGTCAGCATCGTTATGTACCAAAACCTACTTCAGTATCGGTCTATGATCCTCAACGTTACGACAGCATCGATTCGTCGTCCCGAACGTTCAAATAATGACTTTACAATTTCAAAACAAAATTCAAGTATAACATTTATATGAATATTCAAAGATCACATAAATCGGTAAAATCTGTCGAGGATTACTTTATTACTGTTCAAGAAACAGCAGATGCCGGTGTTAAAATCAAACTCCATGCCATGCATTTGTGTTTGGTGTTCTGACATTTTCTTTGTTACTTACAGGGAAGTAAGTTTGCAATGAAGAATACTATTTACTCTGACCAAAATACTCAAACTAGTTACTGTAACATTAACATAGGTAATATATATTTTTGTAATCTCAGAAAGATCAAGAATCGAAAGTATGATTTTAGATAACTTCAGAATAATGAACCAAAGATGAGCGAAATATGGATATAAATCATCATGTATATCTGGAATAGATATGAAACCAAACGTAAAAGTAAATACAAAACAAAATATCGAAACCACTTGTATCTACACCGCTAAAGATTTAGGCATCAATGTATTCAGCTGCGATTGCATACAACTTCATATTGTTTGTTACTTCGAGTTTGCGTTATACTACGATAGCGATGTTGCTAGATCACTCACTGAAATAGTAATTTCATTTCTGAATAAAAAGCTCACAAACAAGCAAAAGTTGATATTCTAATATATATCAAACTAAATACTGTTTGTTTCACACAATTACAGAACCCAAAGGACAATCGACAAAGTGTTTTAGGAACATTTTCATTTTATTACGTTCAAAAGTTTTTTTTATCAGATGTGTAATTGTTTTCTGCAGTTGACACCTTCTAATTTACAGGTAGTGTTTCACTGATTTCTGATATACAACACCAGGTTTTACTGATTAGGGTTGATTTTAAGGCAATACCTTCTTTCAATTGCTACATTTCTTTGCCACTCAATCATTCATAGGTTCGACAAATGTTATTAGAAGAGAAACTTCCTCGAATTAACATTGCATGATTTGTGACAATTGCGTTTGGTTTCTTCTATGGTAGTGTAGAAGGAACAGTTACTCTGTACATAGTATCTGTACAAGATAAATGGCAAACGCACATACTGTACTGTGTACAAATAAGATTATAGATTGTGATCATTATTGAATACCGTTCCAACCTCTATATCATTTGCCTTATATTTTCCATACGGTACATTGTTCGATTTGGAAAATTGAATAAATATCTGACACTTGGGTCCTTACACTCTACGTAACGATTTCAATACCGAAGCTGGATTGCCGTAAGTCAATTATGTATCTATATAAATCTCCATACGTTACAAGGGTCGCAAATTTCCATCTAAATTCTTATTTGAATCGTACAAGTAGAGACGTAGAGAAGCAGAATTCAGCTTTAATGTACAACATAATCTCACGATTTCCTGTCAGACAGCTGAAATTCACCACAATATATCTTAATCGTTGTCAGTGTTTACTTTAATATAGAACGTAAACATCATTTCACAACCTTAGCTGTCGGTCGAAGCAGTCGGTTAAACACATTTTCTTTGCTTAAAGTATATAATTAACTATTTTAAACACTTTCTAAACTCAGAAAGCAAATATTTGAACGAAATACATAATAATGTTTCTATTTTACCCAACTACAGCGTGAACAAAGTGTTTTTCACTACTTTTTTTTTTCGAAATATACAGTTACAGCTTCAAACGGTAATAGTAAATCCGGTGGTGCAAAAAGGCAAGCCTTCGTTTATTACTTTCACCTCGCTTTGTGAAATAAAACTGTCGTGACCAACTCTGGTATTGCTGTTGTTTTGGTACAGCATTGCTCGTTTACGTTATATATGATGTCTGGGAGAGTATGGGCAGAACATATGAGAACAGGCCCTGCTACACATAATATTGTGACGTGAAAGGAGACCACGAACGATAAGATAAGCTACGTACATTGGTCTTCCCGAATATAACATACTCTTCTTTAAGTCTCAATGCGCCAATTTTGTGTGGAGTAGAACGACGTGTTCTATTAATGTTTGTATAGGCTCAATAACAATATGTTTGGATAGAAAATGCAGTTTTAGTAGTTTTGCATTTAAGAAATTTGATTAAACATAAGAGCTTTTAAAAGCAGTGAAAGGATATTAAAAGATATTTGAGACGATTTCGTTGCCATTTCTAAAACATATATAGTGTAATTCTATCTTGAGCATTTTACGAAAACGTTAACTACAGCACTACTGTTAATACACGGGGAGTAATTCTGTTATAATTCTGTGATTATCGAACTACATTGTTATCCGATAACACTAAATTACAAGTACATTTACTCAGTGTATATGTGCCCACAAAATACCTCGGTGGGCAGAGACAGGGAGTAATGGCAGTAAATGCAGGGCATTAATTCTGTACATAATTTGTATCCAAAGTATGCTAAAAGTCTACGTAAAACCTCTAATTGTATGTACATGTACAAAAAGACATTAGTTATCTTCCAGTGATGTAAGGCGATGTTCTAACTTTAGATTTCAAAAGATTAATCAGACTATGTTTTATTTTGTTTACCGTAATTAATGTTTTTGTTTCATTTTGCAGAAAGATCAATCATGGATGAAGGACGAAACGATTACGATCTGTATTATTGCCATCTTAGAGGCTATGCAACCTACACGCAATACCACCATAGCAACGGAATGGCATGTAATGCACACGCAATACTATTATAGCAATACAACCCTATGTAATGGACACGCATCTCTAACATTGATGTTGAGAAATGAAAGGATATTCTTGTACATTTCTTATAACCACACATTTCCCCGACAAACTATGGAACAACATTTTGTAATTATCTTAAAAATATAGCCACACACAGGGAATGACGGTGAGTCAATCTGACGAAATAGCTAATTTTCCTCTACTTAAAAGAACCATACAGCTCCTAAACGATAATAATTATTGTTTATCTATACTGGTCTTGTAAGATAGCGCTGTTTGCGCTCTGTTTTATGCTGTAGTGCGGAGACGGCGGGCAGCTACATGGGTATTTGACATTGGTTGTTATTAGACTGGATTCCGTGTGTCAGTGAAACTATTCAGTTAAACTATTGTCGAGTGAATTGCAGAGAAAACCTTTAAAGCTGTCACGACACTAGGCTTACCATGTTAACTTGTGTATTGACACAGCGGTAATTGAATTTCATGTTTTTTATTGAATCAAAGATAGGTTGTATAGTCAATATCTTTTTTTGCATTGTCTCGCAGCCATCATTCAACGTTGCATCAAATTCACCGAAATCGCCTGTTTGTCAACACGGGTTTTTTTGCTTGCTTTTTTATATTGTAATTATTTGGTCTGAGACCTATCATAACGCCTTTTTTGAGCGGGCATCGGATGCTTGTGAAATAAGGACGTATACAAATCATGTATTGATAGCTTTGATAAGAGGCAAATTCGGGTCAACAACATATGACTGTGTGCATATGATATGCGGTCTTCTTTTGTGTGTAATAACTGTACTACTAAATATTAAAAATACCTATATAATGACAAAATGTGGTAAACATTGTTTTGTTTGAATAATGAACCTCCATGTAACAACACATGTTAAATTTTACCTAAAAAACAGCGAGCTGATCGTTTTCATCTTCCGTGATACAATATTTAATCCACAGGCTACATATAGTAATATTCTTTAAAAGCATCAATACAGCATTCTTCATTTCCAGCAAACAAATAGCATTCTTCCTTTCCAGCAAACACATAGCATTCTTCATTTCCAGCAAACAAATAGCATTCTTCATTTCCAGCATACAAACAGCATTATTTATTAACATAATATATGCAGATTCTTCATTCACAGCATACAAATAACATTCTTTATTCACAGCATACATACAGCGTTCTTTATCCACAGCAAACAAATAACATTCTTTATTCACAGCATACAAATAACATTCTTTATCCACAGCATACACTATAGCATTCTTTATCCAAAGCATACAATATAGCATTCTTTATCCACAGCATACAAACAGCATTCTTTATCCACAGCATACAATATAGCATTCTTCATTCACAGCAAACAGATAGCATTCTTCATTCCCAGCATACATACAGCGTTCTTCCGTCACAGCAAACATATAGAATTATCCAAACACAGCATGGATATTGCATTCTTTATTCACAGCATACATAAAGCACTTTTTATTCACAATATATAAATAGCATTCTTTATTCACAGCATACAAACAGCATTTTTTATTCACAGCATACAAACAGCATTCTTTATTCCCAGCATGCAGTATAGCATTTTTCGTTCACAGCATACAAATAGCTTTGTTCCTTCACAGCATACATATAACCTTCTACAGTCACATCACAAACATAGAATATACTCAATCACAGCATACATATAACCTTCTACAGTCACATCACAAACATAAAATATACTTAATCACGGCATACATATAACCTTCTACAGTCACATCACAAATATAGAATATACTCAATCACAGCAAACATATAGAATTCATCATAAACTGATGACAAGCTGAACACTCATACACGTTGGATGAGATCTTCAAACGATATTTGACAAATAATTCTGAAACAACAATTGATCCTTAACTAATTTACCCAACAAAATAAATTATCTATTTGAGCGTTGTTGTTTAATCAACACTTTTTTGTTGAATTGGTCACACAGGCAGAGTTACCTCGGTGCAACATTCATAAGCAAGCAACATAGTTATATCGGTTTTATATTTCACTTTGTATTCTATGAATAAATCATACGCAATTCCCGAAGAGACTTAGTGTAAAGAATAAATTCTAAATACCAATAAAGAATATTTGTTGATAACAGAGGTTGGCCTGATCACTAAAATTATCAATCACAATTTAATATGCTATTATTATTTTATTCTGACTTAATACCCTTGAGAAGTACATAAAATATTATAAAATATTAAGGGTCGGAGGACGTTAATATAACGCTTACATATGTATCACAAGAAGAGATAATGTATGATTGATACATTTAATTAGGTCCGCTTGGACACGCATCACTGACCCAGTCTTTTGTATGTTCATGCTGGACTCCTTAATGAAACAAACCGTGCCTCAACCGCTTCAGGAATGGTTATATGTCTCTTCAGAAACTGCCAGACCGCGTCGATTGTTTTTAAATATCATGCAGTAATTTATGAAGAGTAGCAGAACGGATTTGCAAGAGGCTTTAATTCAGTTAAATGTATTTTTTATAATTCCATTTGGAAACAATGCCATAAAGATAACGACATCCATATAAAAAGTCTGAATGTTGGGTTCTTTTTTAAATAAAACGACGCCTTAAAATACCAGGATATCGCACAATAATCCCTTAAAATTTTTTAACACCATCCTACGACAACTCACATGCAACCCGAAATAAAAACGACCCCGCCTCCTTCAAAATCTTTTCCAGGGAAACAAATCCCCCAAGTATTAAGTTAGACTTTGTTTAGTTCATCAGGGGAATTGATCTTCCTCGGAAGGATTATAGTATATTTTCTCATGTAGGTATAGCTAAGCTTACAAAAAATACCATTACAAGCATAATCCTTGGTAAGTGAAAGTGACCCGAACAAAGGTTAAAGAATAATTTAAAAAAGAAGTTATATATGTATTCGACATACCGCGTGCCTTGTTACATGTATTTCCTTGTTACAATGTACTTCTCCGGTCTCGATAGATTAACATTGCAGGTGACGTCGACAAAACAAAGCTCGGTTACCTATCCGGAACCTCTGGTTTATTCTCCTTATACTTTGTCTTCGTGTACATAAAAGGATTTTCTTTGGCTAAAATACTGCCCTAAATCCGTCAAATTTTGCAAAGAGTACAACTGCATCAATAACATTCGGGACGAAGAGGTCCAGTAAGAGTTTTGTTGCCTTTGATTATTATCCATTCTGTGTAAACGAGAGCAGTCAAAAGGAGGCCTTTTCGGGCTCAGAGTAAATTGCACTATACAGTTTTACATAGGCGTTAGGGCTAATAAAACTGGACACAATATTTGAAACGATTCCACATCTCCCTACGTGAAGGACAATGTTCTTCTCTCCAAGCCATCCTTTACACTACAACATATAGGGAACATGCAATGCAGTGTTACCATATACACGGATATGGGCGGATTGGTCGAGTGGTTAACACTCCGGCCTTCCACGCAAGCATCCCCGAAGTCGTAGTACGCATGGAATATTCAGAGAAAGTGCCCACACAACTCCAACAACCCAGATGGAGTATAAAATGGTCAGGGGTGGATGTTGCGGTATCTGTGCTGTTGCATTCAAATGAGTTGGCACTATAAATGATACCGTTGGAAGCACGGTCCCACTAAAAACAGAACACAATACAACTCCAGCACACACGCAGTCATACACACATATGGAGGTAATGGCCAGGTGGCATAGAACAAGTAGTTAGCTCCTGATAAGGCAGCTCCTGCGAAATCCTCAAAATTGTATTGACAAATGTATATGCTAAATGTATTGATTGTATAAATTGTATTTCTATGTACTGTAAAGCGCTTTAGAGTGGCTTAGATTAGCTAGATAGGGCGCTATATCAAATGTTGTATAGTATTATATACCACAGCGCATTGGCTATAATCCTAAATCTACGCTTGTGTCGTATATCTGTTCGGAACAACATGTCACCAAAACATCTCCTTATAAGGATTCAACCTTCCATTAAGCAGAATTATAAATCGTGACGTAAGCTGTACGTACCTGCATGCTCCACCCAAGGGAGCAGAAGTACCGTTTTATGGCTACAACAATATATAAATACGGACAGGTATAAAGGTTTTAGGCGTCTAGGAAATGTCTGAGTTGGTGACATCGACGTGTACTTAAGGACATGCAAACGTACACTTTGTCGTGGGCATATAAGGTTGTTATGACCTACTTTACTGTCTTGTTTCAATACAAGCTAGAGCGATTTCGCTACGATCATAGGCCCGAAAAAGAAAAGTTAATTTAGATGTTAGGGACAACACACAGGGACAAAGTCAAAGCTAAAATTTAACACTAAAATAATTTCAGAAAAAACGGTCAGGTGAAACACAAGAAAAATATAAAGTCAAAAAATGTGGATGCATCGCGCAATTAAGGACTATACACGTAACACACATAATGGAAAGCATTGCTGCCCCTAGGGATGTCGATGATGAAATATTATACAAGGTAAACAGACTCTGAAAATATACTTTTGTTGAAATATTTTGTGTTAACTATGTAATCAATTTCCATTCCGGTGTGTACCGTTTGATATATGAGAATGATTTCTTTCATAGCATGTACATCTACGGAAAGTATGACGCTAAATCAGGATTAATAGAGAAACGTCTCTTCAACGTCACGGACCAACTACAATCTAGGTCAGGGCGAGAAATCATTTGATGTGTCCTTGACTTGGCATGATAACGCTACACATTTGTGGTCCTTATTTCGGGGAAAGGGGGACATCAATAATTGTTCACCTGAGACGTGTCTTGTTTTCTTCGCCCTTGGGGAACATCACACGTCTCGGACAAACAGTCTACTTCAGACAAGGGCAATTTACGGTTTATTAAAAATGAGATATAGCTCCAGGAATGATTTTAATCAGTGTATTTTAATAATATAAGAAACATTGTAAGTCATAAGAGATCATCTCGCCATTGTTATTATCTGTGTAAGTCACTCGGAGATCAAGGACAATAACGTTTACTTATTTTTCTACAGAGGCGCTGATTGGAGAAGATATGACGACGACACCTCAAGTGGAAAAAACACAATGCTTCAAATCGAAGTTGTTTGACCAAGGAAATCCAATCAAATACACTGTCATAGAAGTGAGGTAGTACGAAATAAAATGAGTGGACAACAAAACATGTGAAAATCGTCATCATTGTGATCTGTATACAGAACATCCCCATTTCCTTCCTTACAAAACACTGAAACAAGCAAACGAAACAAAAGTAAATATGATTTTAAAACAAATGACAACGATATACATTTACGTCACAACGACCAGGTCGTTAAATACCATGTGCTATTTAAAACATAGTACATATGTGTTTTCCTTTACACTGATAACAAACTGTTTGGAACAAAATGTTTTATTACCTCATATTTGTTAATAGTAAAAGCCGGTGGTAACAGAGCAATAGGATTTCCTTGAGTGTGAAGCCAATGCAATCAAATTGTTCACTGAAAGTACAATCGGCGATACATTTAATCTACACTTCTGCAAAGAGGAGACTATGTCGTTCATTTCTCATAATGATAAAGAACAATGCCATTGCTTAACAGACGTACACTCAAGGACACCACTGCCAAATATTGTAACCTATTACTGGAAACCTTTTTTTCTGACATGACTTTACCTTTGATAAATCTTTTCTGAAAAGAAATTCCAAACCTTGCGGGAATTGAATGAGAAATGATACAGATGAAATAAACAAGATATAACCATCAGAAGCGCTCTGCGAATAAAAAAGCACACCTCGGAGCTAAACCTGGATTCGAACCCTGATCTTGGGACTACTAAATTATCGTTTTAACCGATTATGCTACCCGCTCGACGGAAGTGTCCTGGCACAATCGTTCTTCAGTTATATCCAAATGAATGTCAAGGTGAGGTATCTGCATATAAGCAAATCCATAGTTCAAAGGGACAAGGATCTTTAAATCAAAAATCACCTTTTTACAGTCAATCAATACGTAATCATATGTATAGCGGATACACCAAATGAAATCCATTCAAAGATGTCCAAACAATAACACAGCATGTTTCAGTGCTGTTTCCTTGTTTCCATAGCAAAACGTGAATTTTAACATTCATATTACCGCAGGACCTTACGAAGTATCCCGATGGATTACACATATGATTATATCGTAACAAAATGGATCGTTTCTTACAGAAATGAAATTAAAATCCTCTATCCCCTTTTATGAACTAATTAGACGCTCCAGTAATGCTAAACAATAACAGTCACTCGACATGAAGATGTTACGTACATCCATAACAATTCCCTCTGAATTTAGGATTTACACAGTTGGTAGAGCATTTGTCATCCCGTGCAACATCTTAAAAGTAATCTAAAAACTGATTTAAAATAGTCTGAAAGTTGTCAAACCAAACACGTTAGATAGATATGTTATTAAGTATATCGGACGTTACGTGAAATGCATCTAACCGGGAGATGGACAATATTTTGATGAAATTCTCATTATAATTTTAGAGATTTCAAAGGAACAACATTTTCCATTGTTATTTTCTCTTAAACAAGAAAATTAATTGTATGCACTCACAAGAGTGCCCGAACATTTGCTTCCATTTGTATAGGACTAAAAATCTCTCCGCCAAAGCACGACTGCACTTCTGTAGTTATGCCTTAAGGAGTTGAAGGCCATTTCTTCTCTGATGAGAACATCTATATTGGATCGATGGAGAAAATGAAAACTGAATTATTTGCTTAACTAGCAAATCAATATGGCTGTCGGGCTGAATTATGCCAGTAGACAGTTTAAAATGGTCAATTTCTATCAATTTCCCGTTATGCTGACGTGAAATGCAAGAAAAGCAATTCCAAACGCCTCTATTAGCCACGTGACAAGGAATGTGCGCTTTCTTTCCAGGGGTAGTACATTAGGGAATGGTTAAGTGGATATAAACCTATAATCTATAAATCCCATCCGTATTTCTACATGGTAATTCATTATGACTTTGTTAGATACACATATACGCTGTGCTGTTAAGCATTCATTTGCTACCGTAACCCACAATGGCAAATGTTTCGAGGATATATTTACTTATCCTTATACTTTTGGTACCGTAATTGCCAATTTTTACCTTGTTAAGAAATTACAGACAATCCCAACACGGTAAGAATCCTGGGATTATTGAATTGACGGGGTTGGGAACAGTCGTTTCGTTGCTGTGTCTTGGGATGGACGAGTTATTATAACGTATATCAAATTGTGTAGGAAGTGTAATAATACGATAGAGTAAGGGTTAGAGCAGGTGGTCATTTTGTTAACGTGTGGGCAGAGGGTCTGAACAAATGACTACTGGGAAATCAACGATAACCATCATCACATCACGATATAGACAGACCGGCCACACTTCTTAATTAAACGGGTAAAAGATGGAGCTCTGTTCTTCATCAAAAGACATTCCTTAGAAGTAAGTAGGTGTCGCACTGATCAGATAGTTTTTACCAATTACAGGAATGTATATATAAAAGTGTACGTAGCTTATATTTATTTTATATCTACCAATATGTATATCCTTCAGAAAAGGAAAAATCTATAACTATTTCTATTATCTAACCCAGATCATTTGAGTTCACTTCCGAAGTGTATGTAGCCTATTTTTATTATATATCTTCCAATATCATCAAAAAACGAAAAAAACCCTATTTCTTTATCTCTACGAGATCATTTGAAAGTACATTTCTTCTCAAAAAGGTAAAAAAAATACACAAATCTTTTGTCTAACCAGATCAATTACGACATACATTGTACATACATAATATGTATACATACACCTACGATGCCCTTTTGGAGGTGACTCTATAGGGTTGGAATCAAAGATTGATCTGTATCGTAAGAAAAGGCGCGTATGCGTTAAGTCAATCCTTTGATGATGAACTTATACTACAAAAAAGTATATATCAAAAGGACGAAAGGAGGTATGAGTTGATATACTAC
Organism: Mizuhopecten yessoensis; assembly: GCF_002113885.1. Taxonomy (NCBI): domain Eukaryota; kingdom Metazoa; phylum Mollusca; class Bivalvia; order Pectinida; family Pectinidae; genus Mizuhopecten; species Mizuhopecten yessoensis. Next base: position 507,476 of record NW_018407582.1, read on the forward strand.
ATAGGCATCAAAGTATGAAAATATGAACATTAACGCAATTAGGAAAAGGATTGAAAAAGTCGTTTTTCACAAACATATAATACGTCAAACCTGTTTCAAAAATGCATATATGAATGTATATATCTGATTTGTAAACCTTTTATGTTTTGTTCAAGTATATCACATCCACACTTACATATATATAATACATAGATTTTAACAGCTGACATATATACACTGAACATACGATATACATGTATCTTGTATCACTTTCGCTCTCTACACCCCTGGAATATGTCATAGCATAATTGAAGGCTCAGTGTTCGCCACCTTGTGGAAGAGACGCCAGGATTAGTTAGATCCTTTGATCTACATCAAAAAGAATCTCCCGGTCGCGTAACGATAACACTAACTGGCTTTGAGGTCGGGCGTCGCTCCTCTGTGATCTTAAATGGACAGGTATCAGCCTAGTTACTGTATTGGTCAAGTTTCTTACGTAAGACCAATCAGCTTGCCTTCAAGGTTGCTATGACATATTCTAGGGGTGCAGAGAGCAAAAGTGAGCGTTACCCCTGGATATCGGGGATGATCTTGTGTATGGTGATTGATTGATTTCTAATCCTAGGACACACAGTATCGATTTGTGCTGTCCAGTATGTACCGTACTGGCCTGTAAGCCGCCCTAATTAGCTGTACTTGGACCAGTCTCATAAATAAAACAAAAAACAGCCAAACACAGGAAGGTCATATGGAGCGCATCACGCAAGCTCTATCGAATGTTGACCATGACGTTTGGTCTTCACTTTCACACACGGTGGATCTTAGAGTTAACAGGAACATATGTAGCAACGACGGCCGACAATGTCAAAGTCATTAGGCCTAGATATGCCATTCATTCTCACAATCTCTAGGACTCAGCACTTACATGATTTTCCCTTTCCACTAGCCATTCCTTTATTGCTCATCAATTCCAGCTACAGTTTACCTATTTCCCAGGTCCGATATAAACAGCACAGTAATGACCTTCATACGTCATTTGTATTTTTTATACAGGTGGGGTATCGTTTTATCTACATCGAAAAATGCACCCCAGTTGCTCATGTCATCGCAAAGTCGGACTTACATTGTAGTTTAATAGTAAAAACAAAAATAGTTGAAAAAACGCATAGACGACGGACCAATGGATCTTTGAAATCCATGTAGTAACAAGGGCCCATAAGTTATTATTATAAGTCCTGGATCTGCCATTCATTCTCACAATATCTTAGACCCAGCACTTACATGCTTTTCCCTTCCCAATAGTCATTTCCCTTTTGCTCGTAAATTCCAGCATACTCATTTTCCAATTCCGATATAAACAACAAGGTTATGACCTTCAGACGTCATTTGTATTGTTTTATATAAGTTGAATATCGTTTTATCTACTTACAAAATTCACCCCAGTTGCTTATTTCACCGCAAAGTCTAACACAAGTGTAAAATATCAAAACATAAGCTGAGTTAAAAAATTGCATAAAAGAAGGATCAATAAATCTTTGACATCCGTGACATGGACAGCCAATTTTCCAGGTCACGGAGACGCTGAATCCCAAGGTGCTTAAATTACCTCTGATAACCAAAAATATGATGCGATGATGTCACGAAACTGTATTGGACATGCCAAATCCCGGGGGGTCGGGGAACCGTGCAGACCTAAATTGTTCCTCTTTCCGGATACAGACCTCAAAGCTACGAGTAAATGTTTATCACAACGAACCGAGACAGACTGATCCTCAACGTAAGTAAGCACGAATGGTGGTACTGAAAAACACATGTGATATCTTGAATAAAAAAGCAGATTTATATTTTCACATGTAAATTCAAAGTGGCTGTCTTACTTTATTTAACATTCGAATTGCCATATTTCTATCTTGGTTACCTCTATCGACCCCTTGTTTACTTTCTGCCTGGTAAACGTTCTTTCAGATTGTTTGAAGCCAACTCTCGCTAATAAACACTCCCAATTTCGAATATACTTATAAAACAGATAGTACATTTATTGCGGATAAATGACGTATGATACACAGAGCATTTACATAAATGTGACATTATTATTAATTGTAAAACATATCACAAGTATGATACGTAAAGGACATATGTGACATATACCCTTAACACTGAACACAAACCACAGGTGTAATTTGTAAGGTACATACATGATACAATGTAACATAGGTACATGTACATGTAATCTGAAGTTTAACACATACAATGTAACATAGGTACATGTACATGTTATCTGAAGTTTAACACATACATGTACAATGTAACATAGGTACATGTACATGTATGCTAAGTAAGTCACATATATAACATATACCCTTAACCCTAAAACAAATCGCAGGCACCCCTGCAGTTCGTGCAGTTGAGAAAAGATACACCTGCCGTTTCCAACTGCACGATCGTTAGAGACGACTACTGTAGAAACCCCAAGAGGCGACTACTGTGGGAACCCCAAGAGGCGACTACTGTGGTAACCCCAAGAGGCGACTACTGTGGGAATGCCAACGTTCATAACAATGGTAGTTGCTATTCACTACCTATTTTTCAGCATTAAGAGTAAGAGTTTACAGTTGAGTAAGATTTGTCAGTATAGTAGGACTGGGTGAAATTTGACTGTGCATGCTATTTCATTTAGGTACCACTCTAAAGTCGATATCAGATCCGCGCAAAAGCAAGAAGGCAAAAACCTCAACATACCCTGCCTCCAGCACACATACACACGAGCACACACGAGCACACATACACACGAGCACACATACACACGAGCACGCATACACACGAGCACACACGAGCACACATACACACGAGCACACATACACACGAGCACGCATACACACGAGCACATACACACGAGCACATACACACTAGCACACATACACACGAACACACATACACACGAGCACATACACACGAGCACACATACACACGAGCACATACACACGAGCACACATACACACGAGCACACATACACACGAGCACATACACACGAGCACATACACACGAGCACACATACACACGAGCACACATACACACGAGCACACATACACACGAGCACACATACACACGAGCACACATACACACGAGCACACATACACACGAGCACACATACACACGAGCACACATACACACGAGCACACATACACACGAGCACATACACACGAGCACACATACACACGAGCACATACACACGAGCACATACACACGAGCACACATACACACGAGCACATACACACGAGCACATACACACGAGCACACATACACACGAGCACATACACACGAGCACATACACACGAGCACACATACACACGAGCACATACACACGAGCACATACACACGAGCACACATACACACGAGCACATACACACGAGCACATACACACGAGCACACATACACACGAGCACACATACACACGAGCACACATACACAAGAGCACGCATACACAGGAGCACATACACACGAGCACACATACACACAAGCACATACACACGAGCACGAATACACACGAGCACATACACACGAGCATGCATACACACAAGCACACATACACCCGAGCACATACACACGAGCACACATACACACGAGCACATACACACGAGCACACATACACACGAGCACACATACACACGAGCACATACACACGAGCACACATACACACGAGCACACATACACACGAGCACATAACACGAGCACACATACACACGAGCACACATACACACGAGCACATACACACGAGCACACATACACACGAGCACACATACACACGAGCACGCACACAATACATTCTTAAACAAAATAAAACCAAATCGAACAGCAAGTATTGTCTGTACAGTACATATTCACTATATACCCATAACCCTAACACAAATCACGGGTACGGTCAAGGAAGCATTCGACCCTAAAATCACTTGATATTCTAAAGTTGATAATAAAGGAAAAAACATTTCTTGCTGTAACAGGAAAGCAGACTGCTCAAACGACAATGAACACATACATGGTTTATGCTTAAACAGTGTAATTATCGCGACAAGAATAGGGGTAATTATAAAGTTAAACATATCTACGTTCTAAACCTCTAAAATCAATATTTCTACTGTCCCTTAGCAATTAATATACAGCAGGTCCCATCTAAGATATGCATAAGAACTCCAATTACACTACTCTAAACATATATAACATATAATCATACTTTTATTCTCTTAATTTCTATCACAGTAGAATTGTTCTGGTACCTTCAGCAACTTTCCTCGAAAAAGTGAATATATCACTCGAAAGAATCTTTTTTCAGGTTAAGTTTAAGAGATTTGTCACCATAACCTTCCGTTTAGTCCGTATATGTAACTCAACACTAGAGAATGCACTGAAGAGCTTGAAAGACTAAACGTTATGGCTACTGATTCATGAACAAATTTCTGCCGCAATGCGAACTTCACATGAAACAACCATACAAATATTACATCAGATCTTTTGATACAAAAGTGATCAGCATTTATTCTTGGAACTTCATACTTTGACTTCGGCCATGTGTTGTTTTTAATATGCTATCTAAAAATAAAATTAAAAATAAAACGTCTTTCCTCCGGCTGAATATGGCATTTATCTTGCTTTAAAGAAAATAATATTCTTATAATAAAATAAAATGCATCATTGTCAATACCATTATACATGGCATGCAATTGATCTTTAAAAATCAAAGAAGTCCTGTGTTTGAATGATATAGAGATACTTTAGTATTCCTCAAGCATTGCTTTAACCAAGACGCAGTCTGATCTTCACACAGGATTTTCTGGTCAGTGTACGTGTTATACAATTTACGTTGTTTGTTCTTATAATTCAATTCAATAACATTCCAGTATCATCGGTAGTTGCATACCCAATGATATACGAGTCTGCACTGTTTCAAACGCTAAAGAATTTCAATACATTATTTACAATTAGCAACGTACTTTTGCTTAACTATTAAAGGACCGATCGTTATTAGTACAGTGTGCATTATTCTCGTCTGCGGGGAAACGGAATTGGTGCCTTGCCGCTTCCGTGCTTGTTCCTCAGGGGGAGGTAGTAAGGGAAAGTCCAGGGCAGCACTCAAGGGAAATAGCACTATATCTTTGATACAAATACATACATTTTCTCTGAATATTTCATGAGCTTTGTTTTCGCCGAATTGTGGTTTTCCAGCTATTCTGTGTGGCACAAGAACACTTCTAGGTTCTTTAAAAAAAGGAAAATCCCATGTGGTTAATGTATTTACGTTTCAGTCCAGGCTATTGTCCTTCGGAGAAGACTGGTTTGGAGCACAAATACATTCTATGAATTTAAATTGTAGATTATCAACACTTCACAACATTCTTCCAATTTTTTGTCCCGAGAAAAGCACCAAAGCTGCATATTGATATGCTATGGTCATTGCTCCAAACGTTAATACAAATTTAAAATGTATTTGCTTTACATATAAAATTACCATCTACCAAATGCATCGTGACATTGTTTTAGAAGTCAAAGAAAGCAAATTCTACATTTTGTTTAAGCTATGAAACTCGCTGTTATACACTGTAAGAGAAATCCTTTCAAAATGCTTGATTCTTCCCAACCTATCTATCAATACATTGTAGTTGCACCTATAGTTGCTCATCCTGTTAGTTAAGATGGATGTGACGTAGAGGTCATGTGACATTTAATCCCTGATGAAGGGCTAAGCCCGAAGGCTTGGAAAAAGAGTGACTGTTTAGTTTTTTTTAGTATTATTGCGTTCCCTATAGGACAGTTAGTATCTATCAAAATATTATAAAAAGAAAATGGTTGCTACGCAGGCTAGGGAATAACATTTCAGAAGGCGTAGAATCTTCGTAACAAATCAAACAAACACACTTAAAAATTCTGAAAAATTCTTAACAGATACTGTAAAAGTAGATTTTTTTTTGCGTATGGTAATGTTCGGGTTATAACTGTTAAAACTGATTGTGATGCATTTAGCATTGGTTCAGAAACGTATTTATTCTATATATCTATAATCTATATACATGCAATCTTCATGAATAAATATTCATGTGTTAAAAACCCCATAAACGCCATTTAAAGAAAATACATTAGTTAAAATATTTATTTCATTACTTGTCGGAATTATATGTACCGACATTTAAATATGTATGTGTATGTTTGCCGAAGGAGATATGCCAATTTTGGCGTTCTGATGGCTATCAGCGATTCATTTGTACATGGTACATACTGTTTGTGTGTATGGATACATGTATACACGCACCTTGGAGCTACGCCATTATGAGGTACAACTTAAATTCAACATTGCAAAGATGAATACAATTGCCAAGATCGTACAAAGTATTTGTCGCCCCCTCACATTTCACCCCTCCATATCTCCAGATAAGGTTAAGATGCTACAAAATAAAATTAGGTATGATTTTTTGATTTATTGAAAATACGATATACTGTTTGGCACATTTATTTTTTGATGGCAAGTCTTATCCAAAAAATAAAAGTTTTTCCTCAAAGTAAATTAATTAATTAATGCATTTGCTCTCAATCTTCACCCCCTCATATATCAGAATAGTCTCCTAACTTAAAACTTAATGCAACGTTGTATATATTGATGATACAAATTTCAGTAATACATTTAGATATTGTTTTATTACTTATACATGTACCATTAAGACCAAAAGCACCCCCTTGTGTTGGCCCTATATATGGTATATGGAATTGGATATCAACTGCTATGGGATAATACAAGTGTATTGTTTTACAATAAGCACGTAAAAGGTGCTGTATCAAATACATGTATATACTTACAGTATCTATTCAGACATTGCGTATGAAGTTTAAAAATCCGGAAGTGAAGGTGTCACAAAATAGCAAGATAGGCACCTAACATTTAACATTTACCGTTACCCTTTTGAAATAACTTGTTTTATGTATTACAGTTTTACTTTGCATAAGTAATCCGGCGTTATATCGTGCTTAACATTTGAGAACATTCGTTGACGCAAGAACTAAGTGACACATAGGCTGGTCATGTATAGTCCCTTTGGTAAATGCAGGTGACGTTTAATTTGATCATCGCCCATGCTAGTCGAGAACTATTGTTCTAATCAACTTATATTGGAAAAACTTGCATTGAAAAGTTTATTGAATATTGTGATGGCAAATATTTAAGTTCTCTTTGTAATTGTTAACTGCAAATGGGTAACCGAAAATCCTGACCGCGGAGTGTATAGATAACAATATATTCTGTCGTTTTTTCAATTATCATTCTTTTGGAACGGAGATCGTTTCTTTGTTTGTTGTTTTATTTTAACATAATACGAGACTTTTGAATTCATTTTACATTCTGATGAGAATACTTGTCGATGAAATGAATATAAATTAGTTCTTTATCGTGAAAAATTAAAAGTAAATATTATGATAAGTCATGCCTGTGTTAATCACGTGACTTCCTGTGTGTGTTTAAGAATATTACCTGTCCGGGGAGGTTCGCTATTTGTCGTTGTAGGAAGAGTACGTTCTGCCTGGTGGTGTTCGCTATTTTTCTGCAAGTAGACCGGCTATCATAACAATCGGGAAATCTGTTGCTGGTCAAGTATATTGGAAGTGATATTTATTCCGATGTTATATGGACAGTGGTGAAATAAAAACCTGAGGTCAATTGCAGTTCGTAAAGCCTCCTTTTACTTTTATATCAACTATAATTAATACCATACACAACGGTAATGCATTCTTCATAAACATGGGTATTGTGAGATAAACACACGTGTATGTTCTCATTAGCAGCTGTTAGTACACCCCTGGAGACCAACTGACGGTCAAGATAAGCTGACCCTCGGCTATTGATAGACCGTAGTGTATGTTTGACCACCGTGTCTGTGTATTACGGTGCAGTCATAACACATATTAACACGTGGGAATCGTTAACAAAAGTTCCTTATGACCTCGAAACGTAGCATTTAGTGTCTGTTTATCCTAGATTGGCAGACATAAGATGTATATCTTGCGAAGGGACGTTAAAGCATCAACCCAGGTTGATTGAGATACATACAAAACTTGCTTTTAACTGAACAATAAATGTTTTATCAACTTACAGGCTATCCATTAAACGATATAAGTGTGGGTTTAACATGAGAAGTTTACACCTTCTGTCACTTTGATCTGTTAAAATCTTGAGCTTTGAAACGTGACAGTTAGAACACGTGACAGTTAGTGACAGTTAGAACACGTGACAGTTAGAACATTTACACTCGTTGACTTCGTGCTCCTCAGCTTTTACAGGTGATAAGCTTTAAAGATAATCAGAATTGATCAAAATTTGAAGACTAAACAAACATATTTTAGGGATTCTCAGATAATACCTGGATGTAGAGTTGTAAACATAGCTTAACGATTTGTGCATACATTAATTACCAAAAATAATTATCAAATAAACTCCTACGCGGTAAGATAAACAGAGGTTCCGCTGTATCGATTATTGTTTATTATGCTTTCTTACTATAGGTAAACATAATTTCTTTAAAATGTCCAGAACAAGAGCTCGCTTCACTTTTTTTTTTTAATTTGAAAATTACTATTTCTTGTTAGATAAATTAAAATTATCAATACCGATTATGAAATAATTCATTTGGTAGACTTAATTTTCTTGCTCAAATTAATTTTTCGTTGTTTTAAAAGGAAAAAATATATTTTAAAGTAGAAGAAAAACTTTAACTGCATTTTTTTTAATATCTTAAAACAAGCCCAGTGTCGTTTTTCTGTTTGATGAACGGAAATCCTTCCGCGATGTGATGGCGTATAACCGGTCGGGTAAATGAGGACAATGTGTTTATAACGTAGCAGCAATTATACCATTCACATTATGTCTATTAAGGAGATGTAATTGAATTTATATTCTTACATGATACATGTATGATACATATACAGCATACTATTAGCCAGACGCGAATCCTCTTAAACAAACCTCTGTGATAAAAGACCACCATTTTCTCATCCCCATAAAGCAGTTGATCAAATATCGATGCTCTCCTCTGGTTGGGCTCTTATTTCAGATTCGACTGTATTGTACTTTAATAAAACCCATCTTCATTAGCCTCAATTGTTTTGAACCATTTCAATTAGCTATTGAAATGGAAACAAATTAATTAAATTGAAACATGCTTGCTCTGAAATGCTTAAGGAGAATGATTTAAACTGACATCAGTATTTGTCAGCCACGACGAGTTCCGTCCAAACTGATATATTTTCCTTAGAAGTATCTGGTTCAGATTATCGAATTGCACTTCAAATATTCAGCAGTACGAATGTTTGTACATGTTTTATAAAAAAACAAAATCAAAAATATACATATGAAGAAGTTATCCCCGGCAGCTGTTTTGAAAAACCACCTGAGCTGATACAAATGTACCACGTGTGGTCCAGTAAAACATGTACAGTGTATCCGTCTAGATAATCAGGATTTGCATCGGTGCTTTTGTGCGAGTTGTCTTCCCTGTTATTTTTGAGTCCGCTCAATGTATTTTTCCTTTGTATCTACTTTGAGCTACGAATTTGAACCTGAGCGTTGAGTCTGGGTAGATTTTGTTTTATATATGCGTATAAGCCTAACGTTTACTATAAACTGTGCGTAACCACAAAGGTACAGTGCACATTGTAGTTCGCATCAGTTCGATTGAATTGACGCTATGGTATATTTCGTACCTCTGCGTTGACGCTGTGGTATAATTCGTACCTTCGCATTGACGCTGTGATATTTATAGATTAACACACTGCGATGGCCTCCCAATTTTATCCACGTGCTTGCTATGAGAAAGTTGTTCGAACGACAAACACTGAAAATAAACTACTACCTTATATATTTCTCCATTTAAAAAAAGTCAACTTAACACCCTGTTTTCCAAATGACTTCTTAGCTCAATGGTCAACGATCGCCTGTGGCAAATGTAAACAAAAAAAGACGTTTTACGCGAAGTAATACAATGAACCTTAAAGCTACGTAGAAAAAAATATTTAAAAAAAATTCCTGTCGTCATTGGCTTTTCCATATGCACATTTACACCTGAAATGGTGTTGTTATCCTCACAGTATGTTTTCGTAACTTTGTATTGATATGTTTATGACGGACTATTTTTTTACGCGGATCACTTTTGTGTGGAAACTATTTCCAGTTTCGGACGTCATCTGGCGCGAGCTGACGTGTGTTTTTTTTTAGGAAAATACGTTCCCAAGTCCTGGGAAAAGGGAAAATCCATTCTCAAGTTCTTCTCAAGTTCTTCTCAAGTCGTTCTCAAATTCTTCTCATACTGACAACCAATGCTATTGAATTATTATGCTACCGGTAGGTGGTATAATGTAGTATATAGATGATATATTTCGTACCTCTGTGTTGACGCTGTAGTATATTTCTTACCTATGCCTTGACGCAGTGGTGTTTTTCGTAGTTCTGCGTTGGCACTGTGGTATATTTCGTAGTTCTGCGTTGACGCTGTGGTATATTTCTTACCTATACGTTGACGCTGTGGTATATGTTGTACCTTTTCATTGGCGCTGTGGTACATTTCGTAGTTCTGTGTTGACGCTGTGGTATATTTCGAAAATCTGCGTTGACGCTGTGGTCTATGTTTTACCTTTTCATTGGCACTGTGGTACATTTCATAGTTCTGTGTTGACGCTGTGGTATATTTCTTACCTATGCGTTGACGCTGTGGTATATGTTGTACCTTTTCATTGGCACTGTGGTATATTTCGTAGTTCTGTGTTGACGCTGTGGTATATTTCTTACCTATGCGTTGACGCTGTGGTATATGTTGTACCTTTGCATTGATCCTGAGATAAATTTGGTACGTTGTGGTATATTTCATACCACTGCGTTGACGTTGTGATATTGTCTTGTACATATAACTATTTGTTGACGCCACAGCAACGTGATAAGTACTGTAGTTCAGTAAAGATTCTCTCGGACTTAACAATGGTAAAGTTCGTATTATTTTTTACAGAATTTGTCTTTTTCTCTTTTGTGATGCCAGCGTTGTTGGGACCTTAAACATGACAGAAGTGTTAGAGCTTTGCACTGGATAAAGTTCATGCTTAGTGGGAATATAAGGTAAATTCCGTTTTTGAAGGTCATCTGTATTCTTAAAATGCATCTCTAAGTCCCATTTCGCTGGAACATTTATTCTTAGTATTATTTTTGTAATTTAATATCAAATATTTCAGCGGAATTTAATGGACAAAGGGGGTTTCTTCGGTGTGCTTGAGGAATCCATGTGAGCTAGAATCTGATTAAGAACTGAACACCAGGCATTTGTTTGTGTCAAGGAAGCTGAGCGCAAAATACCATCCGCGCATGCTGATCAGAAGGAGATTGACAGAAAAGGAAGGCATTTGCTGTACTTTAACCTTCTATTTTTGTTCCTCGTCTAAAGAAATGTGCAAATATTCCTTGATATGACAACGGATTTTCGACTCGCCCCATGCTGTCGTCTTTATTTTAAGATGAAATTTAGGGCCTTATGAATGTAGAAAAATAAATTAACGACAAAAAACCTCGAAACTGTATTAGGGGAAGATGAAATATTAAGTGAACTTTGAAACGAAAGTATAACACGACCCTGACGCCCCGTCCTAAACACCACACCTCGCCACCACACTAAGAAACACAACAAAGAATTACGAAGCAGGTTACGTGGTGAAGTAAGGGAGTAAATCGATGGGGATTTTGATTAAATTGTGTACATGTTTAATTCTAACCCCGAAATATCGGTACATTGTCTTAATAGTATTAAGTTAAATGCCTAGCTGTAATTGAATAAATGAAGTTTCGGTTTTATTATCATTTGCTTGCATTACAAACGTTTTTTAAAACCATGATGAAATCATCGTAATTACCAAATATTATTACGTTAATTATTTCAGTCCATCCCATTCCGAGACTTATCAGATTTGGAGGATCAAGAACGTCTAATTTTGTATTTCGAACTCTTTAACTTAAGGTATTAATCTGATAGTTGACTTTTGTTTTGTTATATTGTATTTTTATAGTTCAGACGGTTAGTGAATCACGGTTGGTACATTGTGTTATGTGTGTGAGTGTGTGTTTGTGTGTGTTATGTATTTACATCAAGTAACATTCGTCTTGAATAGTAATGTTTAACGTATGTCACATTGTTACATCCATGTATATATGTCTCTTATATACACCATGAAACGTCCATAGTTTTCACTCTGATCAAAAACAATTGTAATGTTTTTATTATTAAATCTAATAAACACATTTTCGTCAAACGACCTCCTTTCGTCACTGCTTTCCAAACATTAGTCTTAAAAAGCATGGGCTTGGTAAACAAAGACAAATAGTTGTTGTGCTTCCCCATTTTACAGTCTTGCATAAACACATACTCATCATCAGACGTCCCTCAGATTTATTATGTGTGACTGTAATTAAAAACGTGACGTTACTGAAGCTGTTCTGATACATTGTACTTTAACTCGTTGAATACGTTATTTCCCAATTGGTAACACAAAGTTTCCGAGACGAAAGTTGGAACCAAAAGTTCACCGGTTCGTCCATTTTCTAATTATACGCATGATGGCATTAGCCTCTCACCATGGGCACATCACAAGTGTTCTGCCTTTAATATGTAGAAAATTGACCTATAAAACTTGAATTATGACACGTTAGGTCTATTCTATTGTGACTGTTAAAGAATGTTCTACACACATTCGGATGTGCTGTGCTGATTGCATGACCTCATTCGGAATCCCCCGGGCGTTTACAGAGCGTGCAATGACGCTACCAGATCGCCTCCGAGGATTCTGAACAAACGTATCTATCGAAATAGATCGTCCATTATTTTGTGTCAATAAGCTGCCAGCAGGCAGTCTCAGCTCTCTGTGTGAATCTTCACACTGGGTAACAAAAACAACAGACGGGATGAAATGAGTGTTTATTCTGATTGAAGTAAATTAACAATAACTGTACCCCGATCATAAAAAAACGTCTGCAACATTGTTTTTGCTACAGTTAGAATGTGTGTTCCATCCCACGCTATATCACAAACCTCAAAATCCTGTTTTGCACATATCCTTTATTAAGTTACTGTATGGTGCGTTAACTAGTTATCCCTCTCCCGAAATAACTCTCTCGTAAAACAATTCTTCGAAGGACAATCACCCAACCATGGACCACACCCCTCTCCGACACACTCATTTCACTTCCCTGACAAGTACACATTTTAGTTCCTATAGCACACTCTCTTTCCAAACGACCACACTCCCTTTCGAGGAACCTTGATATTATTCATTCTGAAGGACAGTCCCCCTGATAAAACACTCTTTCCAACCAATCACCATCCCCTTCAAGGACCCCATTTCCTAACAAGGACAGTCCCTCCCCCGGGACCTCTCCTTTCCCGAAGGATAATATACTGGTCCCACTGGTTGTTCATGCTAACGTATAGTTCCGATCGATCTTTAATTTTTAAATAAAAAATAGGGATATGTTTACACGATAAATCAGTCAACACTTTGATTTATCAGGGGATTCACGCTTTGAAGAACAGCCCGGGAAATCCGTGTGTATGTTGTAAATCGCGCGCTAAACATTGTATAATTTAAAATCATTGCTACATCTCTGTTGGAAAATCAATAAAATGCCAATTTTAATGATAAATGTTAACCAATTAAAACCTGTAATTTGGCGATTGGAATTTCTGACATCGGTAAAACTGTCAGTCCCGGCGACAAGAAGGGGAAAACGAAGTTATATAGTATACAGAAGGGACCCCGGGTTAGGTTGCAGATATGTGTTTTTTTCGAAGGCCGTATGTTTTTATTAGATTATCGGTACGAATCGAGAGCGCTGACATTTGTTAGATACCAGATGTGCATTGAGGAAGCTGAAGGTTACACTGTTAAAGGGATTTAATTCAAAAATAAGAATGTTGTTCGAAAATCGAGTAAAATTTAGATTCTCTGCCGCCGAAAATGTACAAATGATGCTATGCCAAATCCTAATCTATAGGTATCGATCTCATATTTGAAGTGAACTTTGTTAAAATAATTACCCAGTACGAGACGAGTCTTACTTGTTACATGCAAGTATTGAATTGCTTTCAGTTGAAATTCATACGAGTTATGATTGCCACCCGGAAATGGCAAACTCAACATGAACATTATGATTGCCAGCTGAAAACGGCTCAATATATGATATATACTTTAATTTTAATTTTAAAGCAATTATAAAACAAGTTATTTCAACTTATAATTCATAACTTTTGTTGGTCAGGATGTTAGCGCGCATAGGAAACTGGAGTACCCGTATAATCGAACCTCGGCCGTCCTGGTGAAAAACAAAAGCACTGTCCACTGCGCCACCCGACCACCCTTAACGCCTCAATACTTATATTTAACTTTGTTTTTATTTTAATGTCATAGAAAATGAAATTATTTTTATTTAACATTAAGTTTGAATAATACATTCTACTTTACAAATGTACTATTATCCCACAAGGCTCAGTGGTTTTTAACGTAACGATTGTGACGTCATAGTAATAATGACGTAAACGCTTGGTCCAAGATATCATTAACTGATATAAATGCATTCTGAATTTGGTAAGGTTATAGACTAGTAGTGGGGATACCATAGAGTGGGGCAACGTCATCAATTTAAAGATTTTAACAAATTAATCATCATAAAAAAGACAGTATGGGTAGATCTTTGTCTTTTAAGCATTAAAATGCCATGCATGCCATAGGCCTATTGGATACATACTTTATTTCAACTAAATGCTAAAATCGAGTAGGTGTAATTGAAATTTGCTATGAAATAGACAGATTCCAAAAATGGTATTGAACTGCTTTCATTTGGCATTCATATTGCCTACGAATGTCAACTGAAAGCTGTCCAATGCTTAATTAAGATCAGTTGAACAAAAGTTTTTTTCTTTTTCTCAAAATGTATCACTATGTTATATGGATTCATTTACAATGTTCGTCATCCGATTCAGCGTTCACTTATTTAACGTCATAACATGAATACATTGTTGATATTTAACCTTAGAATAGTAGTTTACGTTAAGTACCGTGTATACAATTACGCAAAAAATTACGATACATCTTAATTCAGCAGTAAGGATCCCACCATTAGTTTAAATAAACAGCTTAGCAGTTTGAACTGTAATGATGGTGTTTAAACAGTGTTACGTATAAAGTATTCTGCCGAGGCAATTCCATTCAAGATCTCCTAGCTTACTTCCTTCCTACCTAACACCCCACCCCCACCCCTCCCCTAATCCCCTCCCTAAAGTCACAAGGAATACAAAACACGACAATTGACCTTGGATTTCTATTTCTATACAATCAGCCACATCCCGTTTCCTCTTCTGATTTCCTCTCTGAGTGGAACTTATCCAGGAATAGAAATATCAATTAGCGTTGTCGTTAATCTTTGTAAAACAACATAATGCGCGCTAGCGCATTATGATTTGTTTGCTTGCAAAGCTGTGTCATTCAAATAGATCATAAATACCATACAAAAACAGTTCAATACTTATATTTACGTTTTTTCTGCCTCTTAGGTTCCTTTTTAATTTTCAATTTATATTCAAAATTAAACATGCCCGCCTTATCGACAGTCCACACAATTTCGTTCAATAGTTTGAACAGCGTATTGTCGCGTGCTGATTGGCAAACAAAGTAGTACTTTGAAATTTTAACAAACACTTCTGTAGGGTGATTTAAGTTTATCAATAGAACTCTGAGCTGAAAGTTAGATTTGAAATTGTTTCGATTTTCCCCGGAACAAATTTCGCACATGGACAAATACAGCGAACACCGTAAATCCGACCTTGCCCTCCACGAGGGAGTTATTTTTGGAAGTTAATTCGAACTTTTCTCTTTGCTCATTTTGTGAAGAATCCAGGCGTGAATGTATTTGTTGATTGTATGGGAACCTGACAACAGTCGGTAGATTCTATAACATCCTCGTTATTTGACATGTCGTCAGAAACTGAGGAATGGTGGATGCGAGACGCGTGAAACTGATAGCGTTTGAAGTGAGTGATCTTGCGACGGAGCACAGGTTCGTTACAAATGTCTGAAATGTTAATGTGTGCTGTTTCTCATATCAGTAGGTCTGTAACATATGTGTCAGAAGGTCTATAGAATATGTGTATTTCAGACATTTGTAACGAACCCCTCTTGATCATTGCAGTGTAACAGACGATATTTCTGATAACTTGCATGAGCGTTAAAATTGTTTCCATTGCCGGTATTGGTGATTTCAACCGATGTGCATTTTGTACGATATTGCAGACATTGGTCTTGTTTTCGTTGTAATAAAAGTGTTTTTTATTTTATTTTTTTATTTTGCACATAAATTTACAATGACATTGTCAAATCTCACAATGCCCAGCGATATTTCAGCAGCCGTCATGTTTATTTATATTGGATATTGTTGTTCCGGTCAGTGTTGTATTAATACGCTAAGAATTATGTCTCGTGATGTATGGTAATTAAAGTCCCATCAACGACACAGCTTTCAAAGAGGCTATATAGTGATAATGCCATGCAAATGTAAATATATATATATATATATACACTGTATACACTGTATATATATGGGGCAAAGAAGTAATTCTTTGAACGACTTCTTCTTCTTAACCACTGATTGGAATTTGACTAAATTTGACTGGAAGCATCCCTAGGTGGTGGAGATTCAAAATTGTACAAATGGTGCAAATGGTACAAAGAAGTAATTCCAACAGCTACGATATATTTTCTATGCAAAACATGCCTAACGGAACATCGTTTTATATATCTCGAAATAAATTCTTCATGGCAGGAAGTTATTTCATTTGAAAAGAAGGTGTAACTTGTATATGTCTGTTTTTTTTATTTTGTACTCATTTTTATATTTTTTAACTATCCCGGCACCGCTTTGAAATGGTTAACTTCAGTTGGTTGCCGTTTTATGTATGCCACAATTTAAACTTGCTGAAACGTGACGTCATCCAAAATCTTTATACTTTCATTCCAATTGATACTAGATTTATTTTTAAAGAGGTATGGCGGAAAACTGCCCGTATTTCCATAAGTCGGCATTTATGAAAACGGGGAAAAAAATTAAGGAATAAAACATTTCGGATAGCAAAAATGCATACAAAAGATACAAAACCAATTGATTAAAATTCTTTAAATTATTGAGAAATTAGGTATTGCTAATATGATACTGCAAATATAGCCATATACACTATATCTATGAAAGTGATGGGGTTTCCCGGACTTAAAAAATACTCTCAACACTTTCCCATCCGAGGACAAACTATTGAATATTTTTTTTGTGACCGTGATGTGNGTGGGTTTTTTTAAATCGATGGAAAATTTTGTTTTCATTTTGATAACATACCTATTGATTTATCAGTTTTGTTAGTAATAATTTCTTTACTATTTAGTGCGACATACTTCTATCGAAGCATGTCAACAAATCCCTGTACAGTACAGTACAGTACAGCTACCCTTTGTACATTGTAGGTAAGACTATTTTTGATGAAATTTATGAATTGTTTTACCCTCCAACTGGCAATAGTAATTATATCAAATGCTTAAACACCAACAAATAATGCCGAAATACAAAATATGTGGTCTATGTATAATAATCTATTCCTAGACACGGGATTCCGATATTGCTACCTGTATACAAATACCCGAGGACCCGTCATAACAGTGCACGGTTGGTGCGCGCACTAGCGTAACATAGCTTTGGGGAAATAGGCATAGCAACCCACCATATCTCTTTTGAACTTGTACTTTTTGAGGAAGACTTTCAATACCTGGAGGAGAAAAACAACTTGTACTTTTTGAGGAAGACTTTCAATAACTGGAGGAGCAAGCAACTAAAATCAGCATAGGAATATGCGGACACCATATTGACGAGTGCGAACGATCTCATTGCAAATTTCTCACGGAATATTGTGTTTTTGGTGTGGTTTAGCATGGAAATGGCTCGAAAGGTGAAAGATAATTTTTTCACGCTGTCGTTCCGACTTTTCATGACTAATCCCCCCCCCCCTTTTTTTTAAAATGTACATACGATCTACCATATGACTAACTATTCAGGCTCCGATCTGTAATATTGTAATATTTTGAACATATTTGAAACATTTATCCTGAAAAGAAGATATCTGAAGTACTTGCATATACTAAATAGACAGAAAGTTTTCGATGCCGAAAAACGACCCCCCACCCCCCATCATTTATGATTGATGAACAACAAACGCTTTGAATCACTGGAATGATTGCTAATTCCTCTTTCCATAACACTTTATATTCTATTTTTCTAACGCAGACATGACCTCCATTTTCTACCAAACCTCACGCCATATCGATATTTCAAAGTACTCTAACTCACTGTGTCACTTTCGATATATTTTTTACGTTGACGTCATGCTCTGCGAACACATCCGGGCTTGTATTCATAAAAACCATTCTGGTGCCCAAGCGTGTTTTTCTTGTGAGCTTGAGCAAAATGAACGATTTCTTGAATACGAATCTTGTCTCATTGGCAGGATTTTTTAACACGCTTTTCGGAATACCCCGTGTTTACAGTGACCACAGCAAGCACACCTGAGGATTTACGAATGAAGGGGAAATGTTACAAGATATACATACATATGTATGTACATCTTGATGTACTGACCGTTTGTTTGGCCTGGCAAATGTTCGAACCAACGACTTTCAAATACGGCGAGGGCGATATCCATGCCTGTGTGCTTCTTTTATTTTACGTACTTTGTTGGGTTTTTTTTTGGGGGGGGGGGGGGGCCGGGGGTATCCTCCTCTTAACAACTTGGGTCATGGAAACTAAATGCATAAGGGAAGCGAGAAGGAAAAGACAATGGATAATAGAACAATTTTCGATTTCGTCCATGCTCCGTTATATAAGCAGATGGCACAGAAGAAAAAACCTGATTTTTCAGAGCACCCCCACCCCCATTCACCTCACATAAGCCGCCTCCGAACTGAAGCCTGTACAGGGTTGTGTTCCCTTTAGCGGAATCGCTCTACATTGACATTTGTCAATAGGATATTCTTTAATAAAAAGTGCTCGTATAAAGAAACAATGTCTCTGTTTAAATAAATTGGAAATAAATTGTCCTCGGTACTGAGTTACGTAGTTTTAAATTTAGATCCTTTTCTCTTGTATTGTTTTACGCTCGACCGACAATTTAAGGGCAGTTTCCTTATTTCAACTAAATAACGATACAACATGCAATTTAAAACAAATAACAATTTAGAAAATAAAAACTATCTTTGGTGATATTGGTCAGAAACATGCATTTAAAAGCTTAGAGTCATTCAGCAGACATTCTTCATGTTCTCCCACAGTGTAGATCATCCTTTATAAACATCGTGTGTGACACAATTTCAACCACCTTGACAACAGGTTTGAGATTTATATAGATTAAAAATCCAGCTGATCAAAGTATGGTTAGCATATTTATTTATTTAGAAATCCAATACTTAAACAGCATGAACATAAAACTTTTTGCATATGGAATAAAAATACGGTCACATAAAGAAACCAATATCAAAACATTTATATTAAGAATATCATATTTTCCAGTTTAGAATAGAATAAGCTAACGGAGCTTTCATTTACTGTATGTTTGTTTGGTTGGTTTTAAATCTCCTCGTAACAAATGTGTGAGGACGAGTGCCTCGGGCGACACCCCCTGAAACAGGAAGTAGAACGAAAAGAAAGATGACAGGAAAGATACGAAACGAAAAAGTCATACGCAGAGGGGAAAACGTATACATAAAATTGACCGGTAGCGACCGCGACATTTGCACGTGTAATTTATTAAATTTGTCATTTCGGTAAAAAAAAAGAAGTCAGCATTGTAGGGACAATTCGTGGTATTAGATCAGATCCCCAAACTAGATATATGTAAGTGTTTGTTAAATAGGTCACCTGGGCTTACACAACCGGTGCGCGCGTACTCCCTAGGGTTTGGGCAACACAAGCAGGTTTAATGCTAACGGATTGTTGTAATAAGTTATTTCAATTTTAATGAATACTGATGGCATGTGTGGGGATTTCGTTTATGAAGATAAGATGCCAGCCCTGTAATCCTTAGTGACATTTTCCCTTAAGTCGTTTGTCTTCTTTGCTATTTTTTAAGGAATAAATGCCTCAAGAGATTTGAAGATGCAGCTTTTCTGACAAAAAATGAGTTTTCTTTGCATGTCAACCTCAATTAGCATTTCAGCAAGTAAACCGGGGAAAGTGAATTAAAAAGCCAAACAAATTTGTACTTGATTCCAATTTAATTTTAAGAAAAATAAATCCTATAAGTAAAGAATAATAATGCAAAAAATTTATTTCATGCAAAAAGCTAACGTTCTTACTTTCGAAAAATGGACGAGCTTTAGAAGTGATTTTCGTAGGCGAGATGTACAGTGTACGTATATATGTGTAAATCCATTCAAAATCGATTGAAACTACCATGAAATCTCCTATACCTACATGTAGCAGGTCAAATCATTTGTCTATCCTTGAAACAGCTTGTGCACGAATTCCGTTAATGGCGGCTGCCAATTTGGATTTAGTGTTTCAATTCTCGTCAGTTTGAGAAGAAAAAAAATATAAACACTGTATCAATACAGAAATGTAGGGTTTCAGAATATGTTTCTATGAAATTGCGCCAATTCATATCACTGGCACATAAATACCTCTCGGAGCCAAACCCCAACCACAAGTTAATACACGTAAAAGCTGCGTACAACGTCATCAACCATTATGACGACGTAATCGAAAGTCGCCTCTAAAAATACAAACGCACCCTTTTATCTAATTGTTTTCCCTTTCGTTTTTTTATGATACTGTATATGTACATATGAAAAACGTATAGGGTAGGTTTACATGTACTTGTAAATGAAACACATTCCCCTAATATTTTAGATAAGATAATGAACAATCAATTTACAATGTAGCTCAGTGCAAATGAGATGGTAAGACATATGAAATCCTAATGTTTTGTAAGATATACCCCTAAACCTATGCTGTAGAGCAACATCACGAAAAGACATAAATCATGAAGAGATGGGGGGGGGGGGGGGTTCTGTAACAGTCTCTTTTCAAGTAACAGTCTCTTTTCAAGTAACAGTCTCGTTCTATTGAGTTAATAAAAAAACATTTGACACAAATCGCCACATGACGACTCAGAACAGTATAATGAAGTACCTACAAACGTGATTAAACAAATAGGGTTATATGCAAGCATACTGAGACGATGGACATTTTCGAGTGACGAAATGATCGCGTTGTGACCATTTTAACATATTGCGGTATGGAAAAGTTCGTGTTTGCAATATTTCTAAAACCAATATTCGCGTTTGGATATTTTCGCACTAATTTACACAACCTGATAAAACGAGAAAATTCCCACACTGCGAAAATTGTTACTTTTACAGTATGTCATATTAATTGAAACTTTAATCGAAAGTAGGTATTTAAATTTAGATAGAAAATACTTAGAACCGTAATCTATATTTTTAGGGTATATTTGTTACTATATAACTCCAAACGAAAGCCAGCAATTTGACTAGTTTGTGTTTTCCGTGGTACTGCACGTCATTGTAACAAATAGCTCTAGTAAGTATCATATACAGTAACTATAAATGCTATGCACTACAGAAATGTAATGGTGCATGCTCTTAGACTGCCATTAGCTCGCTCAAATTACATATGTGGCTGCATTTGTTGAGCTCGAACAATTTAATAATTATTCACAACAATAAACATTGCTGTAATGACATCAAGGTGCAGGTGCCCCAGAGGAAAATGTGCATCGGAGGACACTTACAGATCTCCCACGGAAAGTCTCGTTTCGTCAGCTTATTTCAACAAATATCGATTCTGTATGCATATCCCTAGAATAATCGAAACATTGTACGCACCGCGATTGAAAAACAGCGTTTCAATGGTGTCATTCGCAACACCGGATGTGCCTTAGCACATCATAAATCTGAAAACAAAGACGGTGAAATGTTTCCGGTGTATCAAAAATCAAATAACATCGAATTGTAAAACCTAGAAAAAATTAAGCACATACATAAATCTTTCCAAGTGGTGAGCAGTCGCCTTATGAAAACTCTAACGGTGTAGGAATAATTCATTGTTACCAAAGACTACATTATGTACGCTTAGCCTTTGGAGTTTCATGGAACATTTTAGCATAAATAAACAACGATTGATTTTAGTAGCTACGTCTCCACACGATTCTAACAAGAATTAACTTTTGTGACATTAAAATTATTATCCAAATACGATTTTTCTTAAAACAGGTACACACATTATAAGGTAATGAAATTCTGAAGATGAATAATTAAATGTTAGCTGCAAGTGCGCTAGATCAATGTGCATTGCACATCGTATCAATCGGGTTGTCTTTCAATGTATTTCGAGAAAGTGGATTGAATCGTTTAAAGTTCATGCATATACTAGTACACGACATGTGTGTAGTTAAGTATATGCAATGATTGTGACGTCACAATCAATGTTAAATTTGCATTTTTTAAAGCGAATCATCACCAGGAAAAATTGCGTTGATAGAGCTATGAACGCAATTCGATCAGTATCATTTTGAAGCTTTTCCTCCCACCTCGATTAACATAAGACAATCGTTAGAATCAAACATTTTAGTGACGTTAAACTGTTTCATTAATCTTATTTGCGCTGGTGACACAGACACTACAATATCGATAATATAAGGGTATATATATATACTTAGGTCAATAATAACTAAACATTTAGAACGTAAGTACAAGGATTGTACGGTATTTGTTTGACTGTTAATGATAAAAAACAAAGTTTAAAAGATGTAATTGACCTATGCTTCATTACATGTGCTGTTTAAGTGTTGGTAGAATTTACATTTGACTGTATTTTCTAAAACGCACGTACATTTACATTTGTATACATACATGTATACATGTACTGAACCATAAGCATTTAGATACATGTAAGTGTGGAAGCAGACACTGTGCAGACACTGAGCAAGACGTTCCATTGACATAATATTACATATAGATGCTATATACGTTGTAAATTATACGTGTATCAATCGAACAGCTTTGTTACGAAATCTGCCTATTCCCGTAAAAACGTTTTCCCCGTAGTTTAATGTTTACACAAGTTTAATTGCATATGCATTTGTATCGTCTTGGGGAATTACACGGTTAATATTACCGCAGGGACTTAACGATCTACTCAGCTATTTAAGTACAGTTTTAATGGTGATGAATGCAGTAAAGACGTGATTAATCTTACGTACAGGTGCAGATGTGCACTTGTATGCAGATAATTAAAAACAAATGCAGTACAAGACGTTACCCGACGATTCTGTATAACACGACACATTACAATCAAACTGTGTCTGGTTGTTAATTTAACGTGCGATATCTGCATGACATCTTGGCAATGATCGAAACAATTAATTATGCTAAGACTCAATTCACGTTGCAGCCCTATCTCCTTCCCTACTCCCATACTCCCGTACCCACATCCGCACCTCCGCAACCCACTCCTCCGTCTCGTCCTCCCAACTATTGCATGTATTCATGTATATTGTACATGTAGCACTATGGTTTAGCGAATCGGAAACATTTTAACAGTATAGCATTTGAAATAATAAATAATTAAACAAATTGAGCAATAATTGTGATAATTAAACATGTTATGAATTATCCATGTATTTCGTGTCAGGTTTTTTAATTTAAAGGCTCTTTTAGATAATAATATACATAATATACAACATTAGCATACACATTAATCAATACAATTTTTGAGGAATTCGCAGGAGCTGCCTTATCAGGCGCTAACTACTAGTCATGTGCCACCTGGCTAATATCTCCCTATGTATATATGACCGCGTGTGTGCTAGATATGTAATGCGTTCTGTGTGTAGTGGGGCCGTGCTTCCAACGGTATTCTTTATAGTGCCTGCCACCTCGCTTGAACTCTACATTAAGTACAGATACCGCAACATCCACCCCAGATCATTTTATAATCCAATCGGTTGTTGAAGTTGTGTGGGCTGGAGAAAAATACATTATTGAAATTTGGTTGTGCATGTACATGTATAACGGACTTCCATGAACCCGTATTTAAATACTACAAAGTGATCACATTTCAGATGCTTCTGTCATGTTTTTAATTAACAATACTTTATTCTTCTTTCATCTAGTCAGAATTTGACCCCAACATTTTGCTACTGACGAAAATCAAATACTTCATGAGAGGCATCTAACTATTAACTCTATAACTAACGTACATTTGGAATAACCTCGGATTTTGTCAGCTATAGATGTTAACGGGTGTTAGGAACAGACCAGGCGAAAGTCTCAACGACACGACCTCTAGAAGAAATGAATGGGGAACTTATATTCACAATTGTAATGCATTAAGCCTCGGCAAACTTACACACAGTATACACAGTTTCTTCTGAAAGAAAAGGTCATATGGCTTGTCCAGATACTCATAACAAATTATAGCTAGATTGTAATGACAATGAATGGGCGAGTTGGCAAACCTAGGATCATAGGCTGCATACATTGGCGAACGACCCGTCCGAACGATAACAGGGAGCAGACTTACAGTTAGCGTTGGTTGTAATTAGGCTGATTTAGTATATATAGTAAATACACGATAGTACATTATGAAGGTCGCTGTGCCACATTGGTCAGCACCGATAGGAGTGCAAACCTCGGCGGCGTGATGCTTGATAGGACTCTGCCGTAACACATAGCAGGACTAATGACAAATTAAAGAGGCGTAAGAAGACGTTTGTTAATGTATATAAACTAATTGCATTCGGCAAATGAAGTGACGGTTCTTAAATGTTTTAGCTTGGCCGAGGAAAGTGATATTCCCAGAGTCCTTTGACCCGAGAAAGCGTGTAAATACATGTACCAAAGTTAACCTAATAATCACCAAATACTAATTAACAAATACCAATGTTCACCCTAAAAACATTCAAGAATTGTTTATTGTTGACTGTTACACTCCTGCAAGATATAGTATGGTCACTATTGTCAAAGAATTACATTCGACAATCGTTGTTTGGTCACATATACACCCCTAACCACACTCCATTCCTTCGAATCAATTGCGCTAACTTCTCTTTCATACATAGGAAATGGTGTATGTCACTATCCATTGAAGCTATAGAGAACTCTGCCTTGATAATGGCGTCTCATACGCCGTGCATAATTGGAAACCAAGTTATATAGACGAACGCTTAATTCCTTTATCAACCCCGGTAGAAAATAAATCCTTGTTAAAAAGTGTATTCAAAATATAGCGTTGCCTCATCATATAGAGATAAAACGATGTAGTCACCATCCGGCTATTCAATCGAAGCTCCTCAACAACATACATCAAAGCTTTAGCAAAACGAGTGGACCTGGATGTGCCATGCGATCAAAATATATTTTACCAATATGACCCAACAATCCTTGAAATTCCTATATTCATACAGCATGGCCCTTCTTAACCAACCACCATTGAGACCAAATCATATAGGGTTTTGTCAATAGACGGGTAAGTAGTACAATCGAAACACGGACCAAAACATCGAGGTCTCGACGTAACATTTCTAATTACAAAGTTTCATATCATTTCAACATCGTACGGACCGAAAACTTTCTTATGCAAAATTGATTATTGTTACATACATTTGTTTTTCTCAATTCAGTTCATCATTTTACAGCCAACCTGAATATGTTTTACCACGGAAGGAGGCTGGCAATAAGGTTCACTGGACCGTAAGTAAAATCGAGTCGATATCTGGTTTAGAATTTAGATTCGGCCTAATCAACGGCCTGTCTCTGTTCTTTCATGATGACAGTTTTCTGTTTCAAGAAAGGCGTACGGCGTAACTTGTATCTCGTGAGTATACGTTGGCAACAAACTGTGCCCCTCTCTTGAGCGACCGGTGTTTGTTTTGTTTAAGTCTGAATCAGTCGACGATCTAATAAGGACAGGCTTACAAAAGAAAAAGAAAACATTGCAATGTTCCCTAGTTTTTCATCAGTGAAGGGATGTCTTTAAAAAGTAAGAAATAAATAGACCAAATCGATCGTACAATCGTAAGTACCATCTTGATATTGAAATTAATAACACTACGTACTCTTCTGCATTGATCGCGTTCTTCGTTAAGTTTTTTTTACAAAATCACCAACAAGGAAAAAAAATATTATTGAATTGTATGATAAGCATAGCATGGTGATTGCGAATTCCCTTTCTTCTTGATAGTAGTACATTTAACCCCACCCCACCATAGATACGCAGTTAATTCAATATGCACGCACTCTCATCAAATACTGCTATTTCCGTAATAGATGACGGATAAACTTACAACAAACATTTTCGAAAAGTGCAGGTTGGTAAAGATTACAAGTGTTAGATTCGTCAGGAGGATTTAGAAAGTAGTACTGTATATCCCTGTTCGACATGAAGATAAACGTTTACGTATTATGCTCAGTAACCTTCCGTGTTTCGTTGCCTCATTGAGACTTTGCTATTATTGGGGTCTACTAGGCGGGTGCCTTTGGTAAAACACCTGGTCCTTTTTTTTCTTTCTTGTACTCTGTCAAAGGTCGTCGTGAAAAGATTTCCTTTGTTTATATTTTGCTGGAATTGCATGGATTTTGAATGATAGCTATGGTTTTGTTTTAAGGTTTTCCTTTTACAGGATTCGAATAACCAGGTTTGGGTTAAGTCATTTGCTGTAATGTATCTTTTTCTGCGGAAAGAATGTACGTAATACGTTTTGTTCCCAATGTCGTTTTCACTGACAAAGCTGTGCTCGGCTCACAAGTGTCCCTTTAGCCTAGATATTATCACACATTGGGCGATTGCCCTGTGACTGGATATTACGCGTTCTCTGAGCACACAAAGCACACGACACGCCGTCATAATCACTCACCATATGGTACGCACGTGTCTACAACATTGTAAATTAATTAATTAATTGCTGTGTGTTAATGAGACTTTTTACAACTGTTTTGATGCACACTTCACCCATTTCGAGTCGTTCGTGCATCAATCAAGAGAGCCATGTGGTTATAGTTTTGTATCTATATGAAGGGCGGCTTTTCAACTATCAGAGATGAGCGATGAGAAAATTGGTACCACGTCCAAACTGTACCCAAGTGACACACAGCTAATGCGGTAATGATAATAGCTGGTACGGATCCGGCGACAATAAGATCTCAAAATCACAAAAAATTCGATTGCTTGTATTATGGGGGTCAAAACGGTTGTGTTCAAAAAGGTTTGGAGAAATGTATTAAATTACTCAGATCGAGACATTTTCATGTCCTCCTCCTCCTCCTCCTCCTTCTCCTCGTACCTTTGCTGCTGCTGCTGTTTCTCTTTTCTCTTCAAATTTTTGCGATACCTCCCTACACCAGTCTTCATTTAACCCTACATTTTACACTGTAGGTGCTGTTGTGAAGATGCTAGACCACAACCAAACGTTTTCCTGCTCCTTTTATTATTTGACGATGAATGAAGTTGATGATGATGTTGAGGTTTTATTTAAATCTTTCTCTGTTATCCCCATCCCCATGTACAATATACCCCATGGAACCATCACGAACACTTTTTTTCATTTTTATTTTTGCATATTTTTTTTACATCGATTCCGTATATTCAGACATGTTACACGGACTCGCTGTTAGATTAATTAAATAACATTTAAGATAACTATTCTGAAGATGAATAGATGACGATCCTATGTTATTTGTTATGGGTTTCACGGCTACATTCATCTCCCTCAACCGTGGAAAATTGGGTACAAACACAAGGAATCAATAACCGTGATGCATCTATATTTAATATTCCAATTTAATCGTACGACAATGTAGATATACCCAGGCGATGATTGAGCGTAGGGAATTAAACATTTCCATAAAACCCACGCTTTTAATGCAATCTTATTTCCTTTGTAATTTTTGCAATTACATTGTATACACCTAAAACATCCAAGTCCCTATGTGGAAAGACGTGCACGTTTCCCCTCGATCACAAAATCAATTTTCAAGTGATAGGGCGCATAGTGTATTGTACATCCTGATGTATCGCCATCGTAACCATCGCTAGTGCGTTGCATATATAAAGTGATACATCACATGTTTATATTAATCACCAAGAATTTGCACACGGTCAGGATGTTATAGAATGTTTAAACCCAAGCTATTCAAAACACATAATGACTTTTCGAAGCACATATCAAAATATCTCTCTACTGTAGTTAATTTGTTTGTTTGTCTGTCTGTCTGGAGTCTAACAAAGAGGGATGACTTAGGTAAACACGACCGAAATAAATAATAGGAAATAGATAATTAGTAAGGGATATGTTCCACAGCGTTTCTGACATTTTGTCCCCATGAAGGGACGTATTGAAGTCGTTTGTTTAATTCCACTTGATTAAACCCCTATTCGAGAATTTAAACAATTTAATAAACTGAGAACTAAACATGTGATTGCTGCTTATATGGTATATGTGACTCGATTGATACATTTACTGGTCTATCAGTAAACTGTAATATATATACAATAATGTGCAGCAAGGCCATGCAGGTAATACAGGTATTTTAGACATTATGTAAGCCTTTTAATTTGTGAGGAATATACATGCGTCACAACTGCAATAGGGGTTGTTAATGCATGTCGAAGATATATCTTTTTTCTTGAAATTTTACATTAAATATGTTCTAACTAAAATTTGACAATACAAATCTGTAGACCCAGTTAATTTTAGCGAGGTGCGGTATTTTTCGCTGAAGTTTTATTGGATTGGGGATTCTAAACTTATGTATTCAAGTACATTAAATTGTCAAGAATATTAGCATATCTGTTGTT
Source organism: Mizuhopecten yessoensis (assembly GCF_002113885.1). Taxonomy (NCBI): domain Eukaryota; kingdom Metazoa; phylum Mollusca; class Bivalvia; order Pectinida; family Pectinidae; genus Mizuhopecten; species Mizuhopecten yessoensis. The sequence goes on from NW_018407582.1 coordinate 536,415, forward strand.
CCATTCACGAGATAAAATACTTACGTTTTAAGTCATTGAAGTCCAACGCGACAACGAGGTGTGTTTGTTTTTTATTTGTTTGTTTGGAATTTAATTTTCGAAACAACCAGGATCGTACACGTACACGTATGAGGATTCCCCACCCTCTCCTAAATTCTACAGGCGTCACACATTTGTCGCTCTTGCGACAGTTGGCTACAGAAGACATGGTCTTTCCCCGGACCCAGCTGCAGGAATGGCGGAAACGAGGCGGTTTGCAGTATCTGAAAAGATCTCGGTAATCGAGACACACCGTGCACACCAAACGATTATGCATTGTCAGACGGCCGGAGAAAACCCATTTGGTTTGGCAGGTGACTCCATACCTTTCCACGTCCGATCAGGGAATCGAACACCGGCCGTCTTTGTGAAAGGCGAGTGCGTTATCAACTGCGCCACCCCAACAGATGATACCGAAAGTAGAGTCATGAGATACTCGGACGAGAAACATGTACCAAACACACTACGTGCCATAGGTATGGCGACATTTGGGAACTTTATAATTAGCTAAGTCATAAAATATAACTCGTATATCACGAAATGAGTTTTTTTATTCGAATACACCGACAAACCAAAAAAAATGAGAAAAAATGAGCCCAACACAACAATGGTCTGTTAGATCGATGGCATCAAATCAATATACTATTGTAGTATAATGTACCCGCTAGAATTGGAATGATGTCACATTCATGCGTATGGTACACTGTAGTGCATGTAAAACAACATAAGGTATACATAGGATGTTTGTGCTTTTTCTGTGGGTACGTACAGCTTACACTGGCGTCTCGAGTATAGGAAGCAAGGATTTCCAGTTTATGGTCGCCATATTACGTATTTCACACAACTTTCATGTGCGCTTCACAATTGTTAATTTATAAACACGTGCAACATTTATAAAATTCCTTGTTAGAAATCTGAAGGTTGTATAATTTTACGATTTGAGATGTACACGGGTTTTATGTAGAGATCGTACACGTGCACCCTGAATGAAGACAATACTGTTACTGTCCATTTTGTTATCATAGGACTCGCACAACTAAATCCCCGCCTAAAATTTGTTCCGGTGAAATCAAGTGTCTCGGAGTAATTAAAACGTGTAGTTGTTTTCATACGTCTTATTGAATGAAATCTACCTTACCTTTAACTTTAATTTAACTATAGAAAAAAGTGTAGTTTTGGCAGATTTAAATATGTGATGGCGCATTTACAATTCTGTATGTGGGGTCAACTGTCAGGAGGTGTTCCCTACCTGCTTCACCGGTTTGGCTTGTAAACTTCCGCAGCGCTCTTACTGTAGATTTTGTCATGTATGCATCTTTGAATCGAGACAGTTGTCATTAGTGTTGAACCTCAACTATTAAAGCTATTAGTTCAAAAACGACATAATAACTTATATTTTTGTAGGAGTCCGTACGGATGTTATCTTTTCCGGATTTCCAGAGCAAGTGCTGACGTACCATGATCGCGTAACTGGATTTACAGCTGATGTCAAGATATCGCCCGAATAGGAGAGATGTGTGTGTGTGTGTTTTGCTGATTACTCCGACAAAATATAGCAGCATATCCATACAATCTAGTCCCAATTCCCTTCAAGCTCTCTGTAACAGCAATAAATCTACAGAGATCGCTATGAGATCGAATGAAATGTCATTTGTGTACGAAGATATACATGTATCTAGCCAAAAATGACACGATGGAATAATCGGGTTTATTAAACTTTTACCATTGGAATATATGGTTCTACAGTGAAACAAATGTACATGTATTGTTTTCTATTTCTCTTTTGCTCCCACCTCCTGCTCAGAATTTTAATAAACATATTTCTTACTTTCGTGTCAGAGTTAACACAGGTTACACATTAACTAAGAGAATATTTGGAAAGTTGGAAAGAGCTGCAAAATATGGAGCCTGCATGCCTTGTACATTGTACTTCAAATTAAAAGCGGAGGACAAAAGCTTCAAAGCAACATTGCTATTCGTGGAGATGTCTGTTACCGTGCGTGTTTAGTTTTCCTATGATTGAAAAAAATGAAACTATGATGTCATGTATCACCTTGATATGCCGTCACTTTGGTGAATGTCAGCACAAATGTTGACACCGATCGAGAGGTCGCTAATGCGGTAATTTTAATGTAAGACACGTGCTTTCAATGGTCCAGAATGTCTTATTTTTGTCTTAAAATGAAATGTAACAATTAATAATATAACAATAATAATAATTCGAGGTTCTTATATACCGCTTTATCACAACCTAGTTCGTAGGTCGTCTCAAAGCGGTTCACAAATTATTATCCGTCGTTATAGGGCCTTTGCAACTAGCCAATACCTCTCCCAACTCCATGGGGAGCATACAGCCGGAGCTGCCATTTCGGCGCTAACAGCTAGCATTCAAACATTCTAGCACAGCCCAACCCAACCACATACTCATTTACAGCTGAGAAGACTGGAACAGGCGGAGGAAAGTATCTTGCTCAAAGATACAACAAAAGTGCCGGGCAGTGACTCGAACCCGCAACCCTTCGGTCATGAGCTCGGTGTCTTACCACTAGACTACCGTGCCTCCTATAATAAATCTTGCTTACTCGGCATACAATTGTACTCTGATAAAGCAATATAAGACGACGTATTTTACACTGTCGTCCAAACATAAAGAAATGTAAATTAGGGACAGGTGCATGCTCTAGTCTACTTTCAATGAGGATAATAGATACACATATGTGTACAGGACAAGTATATATATAGTATGCAAACGCAGCCCGTGCGTACATCTGACATGTTATCTAGCAATACATCACACTGATGTTAAGCTAAGTCCTACATGTTGTCTAACCAGTGGTTATGTCCAAACTAAGTCCTACATGTGTCGAACAAGAAGTAATAGCCAAGCTTAGGCCTACATGTGTCGAACAAGAAGTAATAGCCAAGCTTAGGCCTACATGTGTCGAACAAGAAGTAATATCGAAGCTTAGTCCTACATGTGTCGAACAAGAAGTAATAGCCAAGCTTAGTCCTACATGTGTCGAACAAGAAGTAATAGCCAAGCTTAGGCCTACATGTGTCGAACAAGAAGTAATAGCCAAGCTTAGGCCTACATGTGTCGAACAAGAAGTAATATTCAAGCTTAGTCCTACATGTTGTCTAACACGTGGTTATGTCGAAATGTATTCCTACATGTGTCGAACAAGAAGTAATATACAAGCTTAGTCCTACATGTTGTCTAACACGTGGTTATGTCGAAATGTATTCCTACATGTGTCGAACAAGAAGTAATAGCCAAGCTTAGGCCTACATGTGTCGAACAAGAAGTAATAGCCAAGCTTAGTCCTACATGTGTCGAACAAGAAGTAATAGCCAAGCTTAGGCCTACATGTGTCGAACAAGAAGTAATAGCCAAGCTTAGGCCTACATGTGTCGAACAAGAAGTAATAGCCAAGCTTAGGCCTACATGTGTCGAACAAGAAGTAATAGCCAAGCTTAGGCCTACATGTGTCGAACAAGAAGTAATAGCCAAGCTTAGGCCTACATGTGTCGAACAAGAAGTAATAGCCAAGCTTAGTCCTACATGTTGTCTAACACGTGGTTATGTCGAAATGTATTCCTACATGTGTCGAACAAGAAGTAATAGCCAAGCTTAGGCCTACATGTGTCGAACAAGAAGTAATAGCCAAGCTTAGGCCTACATGTGTCGAACAAGAAGTAATAGCCAAGCTTAGGCCTACATGTGTCGAACAAGAAGTAATAGCCAAGCTTAGTCCTACATGTTGTCTAACCAGTGGCTATGTCCAAACTAAGTCCTACATGTGTCGAACAAGAAGTAATAGCCAAGCTTAGGCCTACATGTGTCGAACAAGAAGTAATAGCCAAGCTTAGGCCTACATGTGTCGAACAAGAAGTAATAGCCAAGCTTAGTCCTACATGTGTCGAACAAGAAGTAATAGCCAAGCTTAGGCCTACATGTGTCGAACAAGAAGTAATAGCCAAGCTTAGTCCTACATGTGTCGGACAAGAAGTAATATCCAAGCTTAGTCATGCATGTTGTCTAACAAGTAGTTATGTCAAAATGTATTCCTACATGTGTCGAACAAGATGTAATATCCAAGCTTAGTCCTACATGTGTCGAACAGGAAGTAATATCCAAGCTTAGTCCTACATGTGTCGAACAAGAAGTAATAGCCAAGCTTAGGCCTACATGTGTCGAACAAGAAGTAATAGCCAAGCTTAGGCCTACATGTGTCGAACAAGAAGTAATAGCCAAGCTTAGTCCTACATGTGTCGAACAGGAAGTAATATCCAAGCTTAGTCCTACATGTGTCGAACAGGAAGTAATATCCAAGCTTAGTCCTACATATTGTCTAACACGAAGTTATGTCCAGACTTAGTCATACATGTTGTCTAACCAGTGGTTATGTCCAAGCTTAGTCCTACATATTGTCTAACAAGTAGTTATGTCAAAATGTATTCCTACATGTGTCGAACAAGATGTAATATCCAAGCTTAGTCCTACATGTGTCGAACAAGAAGTAATATCCAAGCTTAGTCATGCATGTTGTCTAACAAGTAGTTATGTCAAAATGTATTCCTAAATGTGTTGAACAAGAAGTAATATTCAAGCTTAGTCCTACATGTTGTCTAACACGAAGTTATGTCCAAACTTAGTCCTACATATTGTCTAACACGAAGTTATGTCCACACTTAGTCCTACATGTTGTCTAACCAGTGGTTATGTCCAAGCTTAGTCCTACATATTGTATAACACGAAGTTATGTCCAAACTTAGTCATACATGTTGTCTAACCAGTGGTTATGTCAAAACTTAGTCTACATGTTGTCTAACCAGTGGTTATGTCCAAGCTTAGTCCTACATATTGTATAACACGAAGTTATGTCCAAACTTAGTCATACATGTTGTCTAACTAGTGGTTATGTCCAAGTTTAGTCCTACATATTGTCTAACACGAAGTTATGTCCAAACTTAGTCCTACATGTTGTCTAACTAGTGGTTATGTCCAAGCTTAGTCCTACATATTGTCTAACACGAAGTTATGTCCAAACTTAGTCCTACATGTTGTCTAACCAGTGGTTATGTCCAAACTTAGTCTACATGTTGTCTAACCAATGGCTATGTCCAAACTTAGTCCTACATGTTGTCTAACCAGTGGTTATGTCCAAGCTTAGTCCTACATGTTGTCTAACCAGTGGCTATGTCCAAACTTAGTCCTACATGTTGTCTAACACGAAGTTATGTCCAAACTTAGTCTACATGTTGTCTAACCAGTGGTTATGTCCAAACTTAGTCCTACATGTTGTCTAACCAGTGGCTATGCCCAAACTTAGTCCTACATGTTGTCTAACACGAAGTTATGTCCAAACTTAGTCCTACATGTTGTCTAACCAGTGGTTATGTCCAAGCTTAGTCCTACATGTTGTCTAACCAGTGGCTATGTCCAAACTTAGTCCTACATGTTGTCTAACACGTGGTTATGTCCAAACTTAGTCCTACAAGTGTTTAACAAGAAATTAAACCCACTTCGTTCTAGATGTCCACGTTTAGTTCATGGGTTACATTTCGTGTTGTCTGGTACGAAGTAATGCCAAGGTGAGTCCTACTTATTTTCTAACAAAACATACCCATCACTGATGCCAAGCTACATGTTGTTGGAAGTTCATCCCTTAATATCTGCATTATCTTTACTATATATCTAACTACAGTAGCACCGCTGTCTACGATACAATCTTACAATGCAACATGGCTTGTCTATAAGCACAAAGCAAAGAGCTATTCTGTTCGCAAAAGGGATTTTAGTACGGTGAAATGTTCTCTGTAGTTAAACGGACCATCGTCTGTTAAAGAAAAATTGGAGTGGATGAGAGCGAACAGCGTATAAACCACAGTATACAATGATGTATACATATGTATACAGGTACTGTTACAACAGAGAATGTGTGTTCTCAGAGTCTTACTTGCGAATGCAGCATTGTACACATGTAGAAGCTGTATACATTTTCTACCAACGGCAATACATGTACAGTTTCCAATCAAAGACGTGGACATAAATCACATGACACAATTTTGCATCTAAGATTACTTTCAAATCCCAGATCAGACACGTTTTTCAGTTTTCCGAGCAGACAGACAGTGAAAAGTTCATTCGATTATGTAAATTTTATAACCTAGACTAAGGTAGGAAAAACAACAACAAAACACAATTTTAAACTAAATACATCAAATGCAACACTCGATTTACAATTTGTTATCAGTCTTTTGCAGGCATATTTGTCGGTATATGTATCTTTCGGAATTTTAGTATATCGTTATAAGATGGAACGAAACTGTGAATGACGTCGTCACAATGTCGGGATTTTATGATGACAAACATGAATCATTTCCTGTACCAAATGTATGCCGGAACATAATTTTCTAATGATTTTGTATTTAGAAATTGCATGTTGGGACATTTTATTACTTCCTGTTTTAGGAGGAAAATATATTAACGTGACAAATCGTAATAGTTAATGTACATTTGTATATATTAAGTGTCATTTTATCGTGACTAAAAATCAATGACATGGTTTCTCAAAATTTCTGACATTAATAAAATCAATGTTAAGATAAACATCTGTAGAGTGTTTATAGACTTCCTTATTGTGTTTTTGTTTATAGCTTTATGTGAATGGTGGTGGTGGTGGTGGTGATGGTGGTGGTAGTGATGGGTGGTGGTTGTGGTGTGGTGGTTGTGGTGTGGTGGTGGTGGTGGTTGTGTGGTGGTGGTGTGGTGGTTGTGGTGTGGTGGTGGTGTGTTGGTGTGGTGGTGGTGGTGTGGTGGTGTGGTGGTGGTGTGGTGGTGGTGGTGTGGTGGGGTGGTGGTGGGGTGGTGGTGCAGGTGGTGGTGGTGGTGTGGTGGTGTGGTGGTGGTGGTGTGGTGAGGTGGTGGTGGTGGGGGTATGTTATGTTTTGCAGATCGATAATAAAGTAGGTCTTGGTGTATATACGCATGCGTGCTATCACTGACAAATGACATGGTTACAAATCAACAACGCGCATGCGTTTACTCTTCAAAACATACTTACATGTATTTTTTGTTTACCTATCCCCATGTAATCAATTCCATGAACCCGTTTAAAACGTACGTCATTTTTGAAAGTTCTACAGATGCTGTACGTACAGTACAACACTCCCCTATACATGCAGTCTGCAGCATTGCCGCAGACTTTTCAACCAGCTATTGACATTAACTTGTAAGAAGGATAAACCGCTTATAATTAAGCCTTGATTGGTAAATTAACTCTCGCGACTTCTCCGAGTAAAAGAGAGTACCATCATCATGGGAAATGTTCTTCATCTGATAGCTTTGAGTTTAACGCAGTGAGGCACCACTGCAGAAAGAAAACAACCCAGCATGACGGTTAATTGTTCTAAAGGAAGACATACGGCAATAAATTAGAACATATATAAAAACTTACCGCTAAAATAAGTCTGGCTCTGTCTGTTCCAAACATAAACATAACATGTATTATTGATGTCGTCTATAGATATATACCTAATACATATCCAATTCGCCGACATGCATTTTCTTACGTTTAGTCATTTGATATTAATTATCAGAATTGTCCAGATTCCACCCTTTTAATTACTATTGTACATGCATGTAATTCACGTTTATGAAAAATAGTATCGTGCATTATATAAGAATACACCGTGCCGCCAAAATGATCAGCCCGCAAATATCGTGTTATTATTTGATGATAACGACAACCTCGGGCCAACGTATTCAATTAATACTAGCATACGGAAAAACCAACTACAAAACATCACAGTATTACAAAAACCATAAGAAAATTTTACGAATACTACCGAGTGATATATGCATCTTTGGCGGAAAATATCGAACTTTCACGGCAACTGTAAATGTACTTACATATGATATTTCTATCTATTGTTATATGTAAATAGAGTGAAGAAAAGCTGCGGGTAAAAGGCAACAAATCTTATCTAATCACCTCTAATTGGTGTAAAGAAAACCCCATGTGATGAGGGGTTTTTCATATCAGTGTTCCATAATATTCACATAAAAATGACTGTTACAATCCCTCTTTTTATGAGGACCATATGTATCTCAGAAGGCAAATCGTCAGAACATATGCTGTATGTATGACTATTCCGTGTCACTAAAAGAAACAGATCTTCTTGTCAGCTTAAATAAGCAATCCGTTTAGTAAAACGTTTTCTGATATGATCTAACCAAACATAATAAAAATTGTATTATTTTAGTAATAAAATCATAGGTTTAAGTTGTGTGAGTTATCCGAAACGCGACGATATAGATATACAATGTAATTATGTGTGGTTTATTTCGTGCGCTACTTTGTACACAAGGCTTTCCCGCCACAGCCCTCGAGACTATGGAGATGCAACAATGAAATCGACATTGCACGTTGGCTTTGGGTGGTAGAAACAACAGCAGGCGCGCGTACAAAAACAAACGATTCTCCCGATGCATTCACGCTAAATACATTCTCAAAACGTAATTTGTCAGTGCAGTTTAATACCGCATGTGTTTAACGGGGCAATCAGCGAAGTTTTGAGAGCGAGCAATTTGAGAGTCTCGACCTTGCTGTTAGTTCTAACGTAAACGAGTGTCACAGTTAACTTCTTGTGTATCGGTGTTAACGGATGATACAGGGCCCTATTCAACGGCCGTATTGGCTTTCGTAACATGCACACATGTCAAAACAACGCGATCTGATAAGGTTTTTGCATTCCTCCGTTACTCGTAAAAAAAAGACACGGAGTTTTCAATATGTTACTGTGATCGACCGTGAAGGACTTTGCAACACAGTAAGGAACATACCAACGTTCCCGAGAATTATAAATAATTCCGAGAATCAAACAATATCCAACATATCTGCGGCATATTACCACATAGCCAGTAAAATAAACATGCAACTCAGCGGAAGTCTATTGTTTTAGTTTCCTGGGATTTTCTACAAAGTTTGTTTATCTTGTATTCATGTATTCCCGGTTGCTTCAGATTAAGTTCGTCGTAAGACATGTCCAGAAAAGTAATGAAGGCATGGAAATCAAATTCATCAAAATCATGAAAACTAATCAGAACATCTGCTGAAAAGGATTTCTAAAGCAGTTCATGAAAAAAAGTTTTTTCCTGAATTCGGAATAAACGAATTAAACGCTCAAATGAATATATTATATAAATAATAGCAAACATGGAATTTAAGGTGCAATTAAAACGAATCTGTTTGCTAATGATCAGAATTATTTATTTCTAAATTGACTATCATTCAACAGATCATTTTTGGGATTTTGATACTACATATATAACAGTACTTCGGAAAACAATCGAAGATGACCTGAAAGGTCCACCATTTATTATCACCATCCAACGTTGTCTCTCTAGTGATAAAGCTAACGAATTCGGCACAAGAGAGACAAATGTGCTATACACACGTAGAAGCCCTAAAGCAATCACCATTCTCCTCATGTATTCTGAATGCGTTATTGCAACAATTTCTAAACTGAAAATGCGAATGAATACAAAAACCCGCACAAATGTATTCAGTTGAGTAAATTGAGGTTGACTAATTACAATAGGTATTGATAACACTCAGCAAATAAATGTTCTTGTACTATTTTTAATTTGTTCATAGGAATTGATATATGAAGGATGATATGGTAGAATTTTGCTGATGCGGTAAATTAGTTTAAATAAGGAGCAGCAAGTAATTGGTGTTGCAGGGTATTCTTATCTGATCACGCGGATGGATATCGAGACCAAATTGATAATGTTGCACTAATATCTTATCTGATAATGCGGATGGATATATGGATTACATGTAGAAAATTAATGTAGTTGCACTGTTTCAGTTTGTCGAACTAAGATAGTTCAACGTTTATACCTTGATATAGTCACGTTCTTCAATTAGTCTCTAAAGTCTATTGATATTTCCTCTTGTCGAAAACCTTCAATGATTCCTATGTAATGAATTCTGGCATGTTGAATCCACTAGTCCCAGTACAAGTTCATTCATCAGAATGACCAATATATCGTCCTTGATGAGAGATGAGGTTCTCATTGGCATTTTGTTTCCTGGGCTAGCACGGCTAATGAAGACGAAAGGGCCAGACACATTCGATTTGTCTCACCGAGAGCATACGGTTCTTATCTGAACCCTCGGTCAACATCACAGTCGAAACGCCAAACCCTGAATTCCTTACTTATTTGCCATTTCTCCGGAATTACACGACAATGCCTTGAATGTGCGGTCATTCCCTGGTTTTAGGTAGGTAGTTTATATATGTATTTCGACCTACACACAACTCTTCTTTGATCTACACAGTTAGTATATCCACCTTGCTGTCAAACCACTGACCTGACCGAGGCTCGTCAATTCATCAAAACGCGATAATCGAGAATTTGAACCACAAGAGCATATATACGTAGATTGGATGTTACGATTTTGTCTGCGGTTAATGACAACCATGTCCTATTGAATGATAAAACTGCTACAATCATGATCACTCGAGAACGTGTTATTTTTGCTCTACAGCTAACACCTTTTTGCAATCATTCAAGAGTAAGTAGGATCTCAGGAATCCACATGAGACATAGCTCTCCTGATGGGAGGCAAGAAAGGGGATGCTGTCAATTTACTGTAGAGGTTGGTGTCGCATTATAATAATTGAAGGGGGTCAGGACCACCGTGAACCCTGTGCTCCGACTATCTTAAGACTTGAATGCAACAATATTGTATCAATAAACGCGATACATCTGTACACCGAAGACAACCCGTGACGTTAAGATGGGGGGAGTGAGGATTTGACGAGACGGCTTAAGATGAATATACAGTTACTATATAAAGTCATCCATGAAATCCAGTTTGCTGAATTATAAAATGTCCATTTTAATTAATATTTTGTTCCTCCTGTCTATCGGAAAGGAAATCAAATCCACGTCAATTGTACTTCCTCAACACATTTGGATATATCTTAGAAAATTATAATGTAATGCAAAATAACACTTTCAAGAAAGGCAGGGTACTTTACATTTGAAGTCGTTTTATATATCAATTATTTATATCCCAAATAATGGTGAAAACTTTATTAATTGTAGCATGCATTAATTCAGCATGTTCGAAATTCACATATATTCCATAATACAAAATCCATTTATCTCAGTAGATGTCATGTTTTACCATTAAAGCGTTACCTAGAATACATATAACGCTTCTGTAATCCGTCCAATACATACAGTTTGGTATCTGGACAAAAAACAACTGTTGACATGCTGTATGACAAGTACACATAACCTCAATTCTAGACCAGAAGTAAAGGTTATATCATTTTTTGATTATGACGTAAAATGCAAATATTATTTTTGGAGTTAGAAGAGGAAGTCGTTTCATTGCAATTCGTATATACGGTTGTAACCAAAGATTGTTTTTAATAAATACGAGTTTTGAAACTATGTAAAAAGTTGGCTTTGAAATAGCGGGTAACTTTATTGAGATAGCGATTTGTCCTCACTCTGGTAAACTTCAACGGCAGTCATTTCGTTAAAGATATTTTAATCTGCACATGATTTCAACATGCCCATAATCTTTTACATCTCAACAAAATTGAAACAGCAAAGCAGTCAATTCGTTGTACACTGGCCTTAATTTGAATTGCTCATTTCAGTTTCAAAATTGAAACAAGCGACATTTTTTTATTGATTTTTTTCCTTCTAATTTCATCGAACGTATTATCGCGGTCCTCTTCACTAATTGAAAACAACAAAAACCAAGACGACTAATTAGTTCTCGCGGTAGGAATGACATTGGACCTCATAAAGTGCAGTGCTTCGGTGCGATCGCTCCCATATAAATAAGGCTACTTAAGAATATTTTTTATGTTGTCAAATTATCTGTAGGATCGAGGTGTTTTGTGTCCCCCAAGTCCCCGGATCATTGGTTGGCAAGAATTCGACCATCATCACAATTATGGGGCCCCATCAGCGAGAACCAATTACGGTCAGAGGAGCCTTATCAATACAGTCTTTATTGTCCTAACTAAAATTGGAGTCTGATATGGGAGCTGTCCTCCGGAATGTGTCTTTCATCAAAGGAGAAATGATTCATGTTTGTGTGGCTTAAGTGTCTTCAGCTGATAAATTTTCGAGAGACTTCTAACAAATTTTGTTTTAAACAGCTATGGCATGCTAGAGCAGATGAGTTATTCAGGTATATTTCGATATTAGAAAAGAAATCTCTTTTTAATTGATGTTCTATACCAGTTTTCCGTCGACTTTATTGGACCGACCAACCACTATTAAGCTATAAAACATTCTCATGCGACATAACGTCAATTATGTATAATTTCCTGTCATTATGATATGTACAAAGCGGTGAGCGATTTACACGGTAGACACCGTAACAACAGTTAATGATTCAATGACAAAATATGAACATGATATATATTTTTTCTTTTCCACTCCTTTGTTTCTTCATGTCTGACATTACAATTATGGTTAATATAATGGAGATGTATGCGTATACCAAAATCTCGAGTTGATGTGCGAGACTAGTATTTCTGCTTCTAATTAGTGACAATGTGGGAGCCAGAATACTTCCTGCTTTTAAGAAACATACAATTCGGTCGTATATTTGATACAATTACAGATCAAATAACGACAGAGGAAGCAAAACGAATTCCAAGAAAATAATAAAACAGATTGCGAATAAGGAAACCATGCTGTTTCCTGTCTATTTAGTGACATATTGTGAATTGTCCGTGTTACTTCCGATAAATAAAGGTTAAGACAACTGATTTGAAATCTTGATCAAACGTTTGTTTTTAATGGCTACACATAGCACTGATGTTATCAAGCAAGCCTAACTGGCTACACGAGCCTATTGCCGAAATCTTATGATGGGAATTCGTATATTCCGTTAGACTGCGATGGTTATAAAACCAAAAACGGAACTACGCTTAGCATTACAAGGGTTTACTAAACGAATTGTAAACTAATTCGACAACGAAAATAAGGAAAGGTTTGATTTAACAAAAAATCTCAATTACATAGTGTACAGGGTAACTATCCATTATTGTCACAAACAGGTTTATATCTAAGCTTGCTTCATTGATTAGCTAGTCGTGGGTTTTTTATTTACTGAAATGCTACATGTTAACAAGGCGAACGTGTGAAACGTGAAAAAATCGACATCAAGCTAAAATCAGGAGCAACACAAAAAAAACACCCAGGCGGGAGTTGACAAAGATTCCAAACAACAGTTACAAAATTATGCAGCAGGCTATTCGCGCATATTTGAAATGCGATTTGACTCATTGCCAAGACGGAAACAGATTCGTAGCATGAAATGCATGAAAGATGGGCTAAAAACCATGATTTATAGCTTCAGAAACAAGAACTCAAGATTAAAAGGTCAATTTACAACCTGAGCTAAAACATAAAAACGGGACATGGTATTAAAAGTGACAAATCCCTTAGTTTAAAAGTATCCTCTCAGAGATGAGGGTCGTCAACACGCGTTTAGATTACGGGTCGATTACGTGAGCGCTAATGATACCCTGCAGCGGGGTGAAGGGTCCCCAAATCCAAGGGGAACACATAATTGCTAGCATGGTCTTTTCTGACGTCATCACTCCTATTCAGATACTGATTCAGTTTGCGTATGCCTGAATCGATTTCGGAAATGTATGATGCGTTGTTTTGAATTTGATTTAAATAAAATTGAATGTATGAAATATTTAAATATTTTATGAAATTAAAATTCGTCCTTTCTGATTCGGATTATAGAAAGTAAAATGCATCGCCATATATGTAGGAGTAGTTTATTATGCTACTGCTGAGTCGTTAAAAACAATATGGCCGTTTCGCTAACGGTCTTTCAACTTTCTAAAGGAAGACCTGATTGAAAGAGTTCATTTTCATACAAACGCCATTTAGTGAAAATATCTAGAGTTTTAAACAAGAGGAAAAGATCACACAACCTAAATACTTAGGTACTACTTACTCTATTCCACAGCTGCCACTGTTCCTATGCTATACAGGCATTATTGTCGCAAGATAACGGTTGTGACCGATCCTGGACAATATGGGTACATGTATATACCGTACATCATATTTGTATGAACTAATATCGGACTATTGCTAAATAATACAAAGCGCTATGACAGGGATTTTGAGCAACTATGAGAGAAAATCAACCGACTAAAATAGTGCCACGATTCAATATCGAACAGGAACAATCAAAGTCTAGCATGGAACATGTATGTCACTGCTCTCAGGATCATTAAGTTATAATCATAAATATTGGTACAAGTTTGGTACAGATTTTACCTTCGTTGTCACGCTTGATTACAAATGATGGTTGCTTATATTTCCATAAACGCCCCTAAGGAAATATAGCATCTTACAAAATAATAACTATTTCCTGTCAGGTATATTAGATACACGTAGAAAAATTATGCTTATCGACATTTATTTAAATTCAGTTTCTCAAATACTAACATTGCAGTTCAAGGTGAAATCTTCATGCGTTCAAAACATCGACGTTTATCAGATTCTGATTTTATCGTCCTCTGCTTTGCTGATGGCGCATTATTATACAAGAAGGCACTATGATTCCTTGGACTTCTTCCATACCATTGCAACAATCAAACTCAATCAGTTACGCCAGGAAATGTGGAAATACGGGCAGGAGCTGTTTCTTGGCATCGAGTTCCGAGTAGCTGACCTCGGCTAACCTCGGCAATCTTTGTTGGCCTTCACGTCTACCCAAACAGCTGTCCCACTGTATGGTTATTCCGCTGCGGTCGATAACGTGTATATTATAAATCACACATCATAAAGATAAACCTGCAATTGGTTTTCATTCAAACTCATCTTCCCTGGATCTTGTTAGCTTTAGATATATAATAAGATTACACAAGACTATTTGTTTATTACATGGAATACACGACCAGGCATGTTTAAATGTTACATTATCGTCGTTGCATCAAAATTATTGGAAATGAAAATGCCTAAGGAACATTGTCTTTCAGTCTTCTTCTGAAGATATTAGTTTTTTTTTAAGCTAGACGAGAGTTAGCGGATTTGAAATTTAATACATTTATAGTTGACATGTCATGCAAGCGATATGCAGTCACTAAACAAAACGTGTGGGCTCAGTGAAGTGTACTGATTTGCAGAACGATTTATGAGGAGGATGAAAAATTAATTCCAATTCCTATAGAAACAATAACAGTCTCTCTTCTCATTAGGTTTCTTATCAATACCAATTTATTTCGTAGTTTTATGAAGAGTCGGAAACTGACAAAAGGGTTTGTCATAATCCGGAACTGTCGCCCGGCTCTGTTTCGTTGTTACACACGACGGTATTGCGGAAAGGATCATGGCGCTGAACTATGATGCTGTGCTGGAATTGATGTAAGACAACTCGCTACCAATCCGCATATACTGCTTTGCTGGATGCAAACTATGAGCATATTGTCTATTCATTCAATACACCCCATGGTATATAACGAAGCAGAAATATAATACACAGGTTATTTTTCGGCAAACACCGGGGTGTTTTATAATTCACAGGCTTTTTGAGAATTGTTCTATTGAAAATGTATGAGGAACACAGTAAATAAAGAAAAGGCCGCGTTCCATGTTCAAAATTCGTGGTGTTATTGCATTTAATATATACGACATGTCCGCCCGATTTGTACCTTGAGCATACATGTGCACTTACCATGTTCAAAAACGTTCTTTCCATCAAAATAAATCCTGTAATAATAGTTTCTATAATAGCGATTTTATATCTTATGTTTAAGTTTACCTAACATTACATGTTGTTATATGTATTGGACTCTATAGATTGGAAATAAAAACGTAGGCAATGCGTATTTATCCCTGACAATAAAATTCCTTTACCAAAATGTATTGATCTACGAGGATGCTACTTCGTAGTCATGAAACAACTCTTCCTTAGGATCGACCTGTACTTACATAGCCACTACCCCTCCAGTATTCGAATTGTATTCTCTAGTTTCCATATACATTGCATTTGGAATAGCTGATCACGCTTGGTTTCCACAACGACCAAGTCGACCACCCAATGTGACAAAGATATTTCCCTCCTTGATGTATGACTCAGCAAAGTCTTATTGCAAAAAGGTTGAACGATTCGTCTGAGAGGTCCCGGAAACACGTGACCACTCTGTCGTCGGCGCTTTCTCTTACATCGTGAATACTGGCGGTGTGAAGAGTCCCAAAAATCGTAAACAGTTGTCGTAAAAATGGAAGTGGTACCGGCGACGTCGGCTTTATGAACATGTAGACTTTTCTCAAAAAGATATTTTAAGAAGTAAGGACATTATCGAAAACAAAAGCAATGCAATTTCTATCCGAGCTCTTTAAGATCTTAACGAAGTCGGTTCAAGAAATGACTGGTAAAGATGACCTTTGAGAAAATCCTATTTGAGTTAATGGACAAGAGATCCCAGCAAAAAGTGTCTTAAAATGTACTACAATGCAAGATCCATTGTTGTGTAAATTTCGAATATTTCATAAAGGCGGAAACTGAAATAGGGTGTTATAAACGATTTTGTAATTTTATTCTGTAATTTCCTACTCATGCAACTTTTTCTTTTAGTCGTTGTGTAATGAACAATGTAACACAGGGCACTTTTTAAATGTCAGTGTAGATATCGTGCACATTTAAGTTCAAGAAAGACACGCCTGTAGTCAATGATATATATTGCCCGTATCGTTTTAAACTCATTCAAGGAAACGTGCGTTTAAATAAGAACAGTTAACGCTTTTCTGCAACATGGAAAAGAATGAATTTTGTTTTAAATTCGTGTACATCCTAACGTAAAACTTTTCTTATGTAACAAAACATTATAAAACGAGATGAAGATTATAAAAGAAACTATTTCGGTTTTCTTCGTTACAGCTTACCGCTTCTATAAAACATATACGTTTCTGTTTGTTGTCCCCCACATACATAACGTTTTGGAAATTATCAAAAACAACATCGCCATTTTCAGCAGAACGACCCGTTAATTTACATATTATGACCTTGTGGGAAAATGGCAAACTTTTTTGTTTCTTTTTTAATGTCGATATAGATGTCATATTTTATCCATTAAGACCTGACGGCCCGTATCTGAAGGAGCCCGGTCCCTGACGGCGAAACACTACTAGCGAGTTCCATTGCAGTTTTTTATGAATACAATAACTTCCCCATCCGTTCATTTTGAATACAACCATAGTTAGACTTTGCCAGCGTGCATATCACTGTAGCATGGCGTTGATGGGCTACTTATTCGGTTACAGCGACCGTATTGTGAGCACAGGTCTTGGGTTTGAATCTCGACTGTCCCAAATGCATCTTTTCTCTAATTTTTGTTGTTTTTGTGGGGTTTTTGTGTGTGTTTTTTTTGTTATTGTGTTGTTGTTTTTTTAATTATTGTATAGATTTTATTATGTTTCATGAAAAAAACGTCCGCAATATCTTTATATCTTTTAAGAAATGCTTTATTAGAGCTATTGCTATATTTGTTTTTTTCTCCAGAAAAAAACGCTTTATTAAGGCTATTGCTGAGCCGGTTAAAACATTCAAATACATAGTTACGGGTTTTGAAATGGCGCGGTAATCCTTAAGATTTCTGTCAGGATCCACACATTCCTAAAGACATTATCATTGAGTGTCTCTGTGTGGATATTTTGAGTAGCACATCTGTTAACTAAACGCAGAATATTAAGTATAAGGCCTCATTCTCGAGGCGAGTATGAACCTTCAGATAAATGTCGAGAGATCCGTTGGACAGTGACACTGAATCTGTGATAGTCGGATTTCATGAATGATTATGATTTTAAGTTCAATTTGTAAATCGGTATATTAAATCGACTGTCATGGACACAGATCTCCGAACAGATACAATACACATCAAACCGCGCAACTTTAAATAGACATGAATGGGCGTGTAGTGTACGTAGGTTCTTGTTACACATAACATCTCCAGCGCACACGCAGGCATAGACACATAGGGAGATATTAGCCAGGTGACATATGACTAGCAGTCAGCGCATGATAAGGCAGATCCTGCGAATACCTCAAAATTGTATTCTTAATGTATATGCTTATTGTATTAATTGTATATCTATGTACTGTAAAGCTCTTTGGAGTGGCTTATGTTAGCTAGATAGGGTGCTATATCAAATGCTGTATATCATTATTATTTTATCAACACAGCAAACAAATCATTAGTTATAGTAATCTAAGTAAGAATGTAGGAATCGCTGTATATTAAGGGTTTCACAAGTTTGCCCCCCCCCCCCCGATTTGTTTCTTTATTTTCGTTTTTAATAAGAGAGATAAATTAAAGGAAACGATTTTTTTATTATTATTTTTTCTGAACTCGAGTTAAATGAATTCTTTATGATCCTTATTAACGGGATTTTCTTTTCTTTCGTTATTATTAATTATTGTTGTCCGACATGTCTATTTTGTAAGTGCAAAATGTGATTGGACAATAGTCACCTCTTATGCTTTCGACAAGAAGTAATTGTAGGATCATTTTGAGAGTACATGTATGTGTAAAGGAAAAAAATAACAGCTAATAATATATATATTTTTACATGAAAGCGAAAAAAGAAGAGTTGGGATATTTAAGAAAAATATTTTCTATTGTAATTCATAAAATAACAGTAACATAAGTAAAACAACCTTAACAGTACAGTGTATTACTGTGCCCTCTGTAGGTTTTATAAATAAAGAACCAAAAAACGACATAAACCTACTCTTGACATTTACATGTAAGTACTTATTTTTCCGTTAACGAGAGTAAAAAAACCCACTTCAGCTTCTTTTCTTCAGTTTCATTGTTTTATTTGGTGACATAATATCTAATGACCTTTAAACAACCTTTCATCGGCGATAAGTGTCACCCGTCTTACCTTAACCAACATCGCTGTAAATAATAATAATAGTTCGAGTTTTTTATATACCGCTTTATCATAACCTAGATCGTAGGTCGTCTCGAAGCGGTTCACAAATTATTATCCGTGGTTGTAGGGCCTTTGTTACCAACCAATATCGTTCTCAAATCCCTGGGGAGCATACAGCCGGTGCTGCCGTTTCGGCGCTCACAGCTAGAATTCTACAATTCTAGCACTACCCAACCACGTACTCATTTCCAGCTGAGTAGACTGGTACACGCAGAGTAAAGTATCTTGCTCAAAGATACAACACAGTGCCGTGCCGTGATTCGAACCCACAACCCTTCGGTCATGAGTAAGGCGTCCTACAACTAGACTACCGTGCAGTTGTTTCAGTGGAAGGCCCTGGAGTTAATAAACAGTGGCAATCGCAGAGCACATCTTCTTTTATGGAGGATAAGCACCCCCATACAACAGTTTATACAGGTAAACCTATGCCACATACCAACAATGATGCAGAAGTGGATTACAGTGTATATAGAACATGACATATATAAATTGTGTTTGATAAAAGTGTTGAGGAACACAAACCATAATGGCGCCAGGCAGTACAACAGAAACGCATTTAGTAAGGATGTTTTGGAACGTTAAATAATATGAATTTTTTGAAATATTTTGAAACATAAATACGCCCATGTGACAATTTTGATGTAGTTAAGGGAGATAACTTAATAAAAACATTACAATACATACGATAGGTGGCGTGACTTACCAAGCCATCGTATTACGTCACCTTGAACTTAGTTACGTTGGTGGCAACAACTTCAGTCCATAACTGACCGGAAGCTAAATGACAGCTCTACCAAGGGAAACGAATTCTCGTGTACAGCTGCTAGACGGGATATTAATGAGAGCCGCGGTGAATTCCCAGGTGTCAAAGATAGCTAACGAGACAAAGGGTATTGATCATGGCTAACTGTAGACGCAAATTCGTCCTAAACACGTTTTCCTGGAGAGTCCCACCTTCCAATCATATTAGCTATTTCCACAGGCCATAACCCCGGTCTGGCCAGGGCCTGTTTCAACGTATACAATACCCAGGATATTACTTTTTGTATTTGCAAATTTCGTAACCGATTCAAAAGATATGCTTACTAAATTGTGTTACATTTTTATGTTAAGGTGATTAAATTGAAAATGAGAAATTGGCGAATATATAGCAATATTTTTAGATCAAAACAAAATTAAAAAAACGAACGAGTATGAAAATCAAATTTTGTACAATTTTATCAAAATTTAACACGAAGCAGAACATAAAATTGGCGTGACATTAAATAATTTTGTGAGAACAACCATGATTTGATTAAATATGCATTTGATTTAGCCATAAACCTCGATCCTGGGCAGGGCATTTCATGTCTATACAACACAAAATATAAAATAAAATAGTAACAACATGCTGTTTATGGACAATTGTGGTTGCCATTTAAGATAAAAAAAAAACTGTGAAGGCCGTATGTACAAATATCAGCTTCCTACTCACAAGAAAAAACCCGCTCCAATCGTCCCCTCTCCACATTTGATACAACACACGTACTAATATCAGCAAGGATTTAAAGTGGTAAAAATCAAATGAAGATGTCCCCAGGGAGGGATTGCTTCTAAATCATTCACTTTTTAGTTCCAACTAATTACCCATGTGGTCTTCAAATAGAATAACGGTAGAAGGGGGATCAGTGCTTCTGTTTGTAAGAGCATGTAGTCTATATGTCTGTTTGTTCACCCGATCGATAGTCTACGCTGGGGGCACCGTATTCCCTTTATACATGGTATAGTAACGCAGTAGTTACGAATGCCACAAGGCTGGAACGTCGTACACCCTACTGAAACAGGACTGTAACGTCGTACTCCCTACTTATACAAGACTTTAACGTCGTACTCCCTACTTATACAGGACTGTTACGTCATACAAACTACTGACACAGGAATGTAACCTCGTACAAACTACTGACACAGGACCGTAACGTCGTAAAAAAAACTCTTCCACTGGACTTCAACGTCGTACTCCCTGCTGACACAGGACTGTTACGTCATACAAACTTCTGACACAGGATTGTAACGTCGTAGTCCCTAGTGACACAGGAATGTACCGTCATACTCCCTACTGACACAGAACTGTATCGTCGTACTCCCTACTGACACAGGACTGTTACGCCGTACAAACTACTGACACAGGACTGTAACGTCGTACAAACTACTGACACAAGACTGTAACCTCGTACTCCAGACTGACACAGGACCGTAACGTCGTAAAAAAACCTCTTCCACTGGACTGCAACGTCGTACTCCCTGCTGACACAGGACTGTTACGTCATACAAACTTCTGACACAGGATTGTAACGTCGTAGTCCCTAGTGACACAAGAATGTACCGTCATACTCCCTACTGACACAGGACTGTAACGTCGTACTCCCTACTGACACAGAACTGTATCGTCGTACTCCCTACTGACACAGGACTGTAACGTCGTACAAACTACTGACACAGGACTGTAACGTCGTACTCCAAACTGACACAAGACTGTAACGTCTTACTCCAAACTGACACAGGACTGTAACGTCGTACTCCCTACTGACACAGGACTGTAACGTCGTACAAACTACTGACACAGGACTGTAACGTCGTTCAAACGACTGGCACATGACTTGAACGTCGTACACCCTACTGACAAAGGACTGTTACAATGTACGTCGAATATTCATTAATCACTGTAATGTTCAGATGTTATTCAACATTCTGAATATTTGGTTATTATGCGGCCTTTTTTTTTTACCAAAATGAGAAAATTAAATTCGCGATTTAGGCGTGTGAGGGAACTAGATTTTTGCAGTATGTTAGCGGAGACGAATCATTTAGTATATGAAGTGTCACATTGTAAAGTGATTGCGCTTTATTAGAGCATGTTGAGCAAAAACAAGTAAT
This sequence comes from Mizuhopecten yessoensis, assembly GCF_002113885.1. Lineage (NCBI taxonomy): Eukaryota > Metazoa > Mollusca > Bivalvia > Pectinida > Pectinidae > Mizuhopecten > Mizuhopecten yessoensis. Next base: position 558,382 of record NW_018407582.1, read on the forward strand.
GTATTTTGCTCTAAACAAATCAACAAAAGTTTACTATTGTGGCTCACGTTTACGCTTGCTTTATTATTCTGCTGGTACTATTTTCGCGATCATTAAGTTGGTTAACAGCGACATCTTTTTCTTTTAATCGATTTATCTTGTATTTCTTCCAATACAACCATTGCAACTTATATTGCTTAAATGTATATATGCGATACCCATTTGGGATGTGATTTTACAATTCGAGATTTCTTGTCTGTGGAACAAAGAGTTTCAACAATAGAAAAACAAAATTTTATTTCATCGGAAAAGCTTATCATATTTTATCATTGCTGCAAATGTAGCAAATATGTATAGATTTTTAATGAAATACAAAAGATGCATATTAACATAAAAAAGCAAAGTGTGAATATTTTCAAGACCTGTGTGCTATTGGAATAAATACGACACTTGAGAGTGAGGATAGCAAACGCATCGACAGAATTCCATACCTAATTAGAACACAATCCTGTTAATATTGAGTAAATATCTCCCTTGTTCTACGACAGCCAAACCTGCTTTCAAAAGCTTGTGAAATATCGTGTATCTCGAGGTAAATCGCCGACACCATATGGTATCGGAACGATCTCAAACATCAGCAATGTACCAGGAAAAACACGTTACTTTAAAGCTTTGTGTGCTTGAATTTCCTTCAAATCATAACTGCTGGCTTTAAACTTGTACACTGTATATATCAAGTATTGTCAGCTTGGTTTGTATGTTCGATCGTGGCCAAAATATTGCTAGATGTTATTAGTGATCAGTGGTTGAATATTATAGAAGAACCATATGTAACAATATACATGTAAGAATGTTCTTTACTTCTTGAAACTAGAGTTGATGGAGTACATTTTAAAATCTATAATTCTGACAAGCAGGATTTTTTCGAATCAGCAATCTCCTGTGGTACACAACGACAACGTGAGCCTGTAGTCGTTCCTTTAGCATTGGATCAAAGAACTGTGTAGATTATCGGTATTATGACTAAATAGCGTACAATATATTTATATAATGTCATTTAAAAACAGATGCCAGGCATATTTCGATTATATGACTACAACAGATCATCTGAGTCGTGTTTCTGCACAACATCATTCGATTGTCTCACGTGCAGTTTAAACTAAATACTTTTCAAATTTGAATTTTTGTGTGTTAATGTTCGTCTTGTGGTTTGCGAACCGACAATTGTAGAAAGCGATTAAGGCCCGAAACACAGATTAAATCCAAAACTGTATGTAGTTAATAGTTATTTTTATGTACACTTCTGGGCAAACTATGTAATCAATATTTCATCTTGGGTTTTTATATTCGCCTATAGATTTTAACGCATTGGTGTCTAACATTGTGCAACTAAAACGTCAAATTTTAGAAGAGTGATTTTTAACGGGGAAGATATTCTGATTACAGGCAGATTAAAATTGTGTTAAACCACAATAGCGCTGTGAGGTTCCTTTTTTTTTTATCTTTTTAAAATGTGTCGGTTTCCGATATGCACGAGCGATACGTTTTCACATCTCTGTGCCTATGAAATATTTTAGCATCGGTATTTAAAACGGATTTTTGCTTCCAATCCGTGTTGGTCTATAGCCTAGGAGTGATACTGACTCTAACGCACTAATAATTGAACACTATGTTTTGGAAACAGCGCAGCTAATATATCATTGGAGCATAGTTTAGTGTGTTTTTATTGGTATTTTCGAAACGAAGGTTATTGCAAGAGCTTAAAACTGAAGGAAACTATATACATACATGTGTTTGTAGGTAAATCAATAGTTCTTTGGAACACTGCACATGATATCTTAAACCTTTACAGAAAACGCATCCGTCTTCGACACGTAAGGTAGAAATTAAACCTGTTTATTTGAATATTGAAACTTCACGATTTCAGGAAGCCGGAACGCGATTTTCCGACCCTTTATTTGCATTTATTTTGAAAACAACATTTATCAAACTGTAGTGTGACATTGGATGATAAATGCCTAACCTTCGTCCCATATTTTGCTTCTCTCCTTAATCTATTCACTATTGCTTTATATTGATACATGTACTATACCAAACCACTAAACGGCTGCTCAGTTAAGCAGGTCCATTCCAATCATTCTTGTAGCTTGTTTGCAAACAATGAATGTGTTTGTTCAGTAAAAGCATTTATAAGATGAAGAAGGATTCCTCCTCGACTTGTCAAACCCTGACGAGCACAAGGTGTGAAGTTTTGGTAAAGTACATTGCAAACGATTGACGTTCTGAGCATTTTTTGTCATTTTTCGATGCCACAGTTAATTTGACTTAATTACTGTATTCGAAGACATCTCCAGTACCTCTAAGAAGACTAAACAACAAAGTCGCATACCGCCACATCACCGTTCACCGTCGCAAGGAGTTTGCACTCCTCTCCGCTTAAGATATTTTCTTAAATATAACATGCCTTTAAGTGCTTTAACAAGCGCACGTTTCATTCTCCAGGTGAAATCATGCGGGGTGCTCTGATCAACATTCCTGTGAGAGGCCAGGATAGTAGACCTCCCAGTTTGTCGAAGCTACGTAACAGTAAGACATCCTAAGAAGTTAGATTGTCCGTCCTTCGGACACTTTTTTTACGAAAGCATTGTTGACTTCACACAAATTTTATGAATGTTATACTTTTACATTGCTACATTGTCAAGTATAGGTCTAATATCAATTTCTTTGTAAAAAGCGAGAACATAATAGAGGTCAAAATTTCAACAGCAATATTTGAAGAAGGAAGAGGTGTTAAGCGTAAACAGTAACATTGTCGTGCACAATCTAGAGCAAGTAATGATAAGTGTATGGTCCCAGTGTCATCCATTTGAATGAATTGAAATTCGTGCCTTCTAACATAATTGTGTCATGTATACATGTTCAACGAACAAACTCTGATGTCTCTTTTTACTTATCTCGAATACTTCCTTTATTTTAGATTATTTTCTATATCTCTCATACAGACTTTATCTCGAAGCCGTAGTTTTGGTTCATGAGAGTTATACTCTGAATATTCGGAACATTCTGCTTAACTGGAAACCATTATTTCTTTAATCCGATTGCTTTTAGTTATGTATAGAATATATCGAACACTAGACATTATATATTTATTCCATAGATTTGCTCAACATTTCAAAATACTTCGTTATAACGACGTTTGATTTTCCTGTTTTATGTTACACGTGAAACCCGTGCGTGCAATATATCATACAACATTTCAGTAATATAGATACGGCGAATATTTAGGTATATGCTTTTTTTATTGCAGCAACTCTATTTTTTATCAAGCGTTATAAAAAATATATCTTTTATAGTGGTCACAATCTAGCTGTCTATGTTCATTAGAAGGATACGAAGTGGCTGTAGTATATACATGAAGTTATGCTATACCAATGTATATAGAAGAGGGAAATCGAATGGACAGCTTTATATCTGGGAATGGATGATAGATCGATCGGGAGTCGTCGTTTAGCATCGTGCCGTGCACGGCTCAATATAAACTAGAGCACCATGATGCGCTTAATAGATGCCATATTCTCTTTTATCAATTAAGTTGTCATTTTAATTTACTGCGGAACTTTGATGCCATTTATAAAATAAAATTAGGATACCATGCTGTTTCCATCAGGTTCTAGTTTTTTTGCTTTGATCCTTATACGAAATAAAACATAAATATCAGGAAATACGGAGTAACTGTGTGGATCACATTTTAACACTCTGCAGGTGAAATAAATAGATATGATTGTGTAACAGACTTTAAACTCGCGAACGACCGCATAATTTACCGCCATACTTTATAGACGTAACTCTACGTGAGTAATGGGCATTCTTGAATCTGGAGCGATTTAGTAACCCGTACAAGACTGAGAAAGTCAGTGAAAGGTTTCTCGTGTGACGCCGAGGAGCACCCACTAGAGTCGACAATGTTACATCCATCTCAACACAGGAGAGGCACATTTGACAACAATCAATTGTGGGGGAAAGCTTATGGGTCCTAAAAACGACCGTAGACACATGCCGAGCCTGCCGTAAGAGTAAGCTTCATATTGGACGCACTGGTCCAATAAAAACACAGCACGCACGTGCACACAAACTGTACCTCTACATCAACTTGGTTCGCTGTAAATATGTACTTGTATTCGCTACTCCCAACTCAAGAGAACTTGGGAAATTTCGCTTATTAAATCCACATATATTTTAACAGTTCCTCAATTAATTATTAATTTTGTATATACATTTGTATATATATAATGCGAACTATGATTTAACGAACTCACAAATCTGGAAATTCGTTTTCGAATGCCTGGGAAACTCCTTTTCTGTACGATGTATCAATTAATTATCTCATCCAGACTAATGAGTTAACATTTCATTTTATACATATACAAATAAATTAATCGGCTCATTTGTTGCTAGTGATACACAAAATGACGTTCTGTAAGGAATTCATAAACATGTACAACGTCTCATTGTCATCATGCGTTGACTTGGGTTCATAAATAGCTTCCCGATTCTGAAGGAGAAATGAGTCCATTCACTTTGGTTAAAATGTCCCATATGGAATTATAGAACTGCTTCACGAAAGATGGAAGTCGTACAGTTGCACTTAGTGGATTTATACTTGGAATGTTCTATTTTCGCTGCATATGTAACTGTCTTCTTTTAGCAGCCGTTGTAAATTGTAGCTTTCTTGGTCATGACTTTGTCCTTTAGTATGGCAAATCGAGTCTACAAGCCTCTCCGGCGGTTAACGTGTTTGTATCTTTTTTTTGGTGAACTGGTCGCTGTTGACTGTTGCATTACGTAAAGGTTTACTGACTGAATAACTGTCAATTCCTCAATGATAACGATGCATACGTCTCAAACAGGTAATGGTCTATTATTTGTAAGGAGTTCATTATTACAAGAACAGCAACCAACTTTATATAGACAGACAAGGAACTTTTAACTTAATATAGACAGACAAGGAACTTTTAACTTAAAATAGACAGGCAAAGAACCTTTAACTTAATATAGACAGACAAGGAACTTTAAACTTAATATAGACAGGCAAAGAACTTTTAACTTAATAAAGACAGACAAGGAACTTTTAACTTTATATAGACAGACAAGGAACTTTTAACTTAATATAGATAGACAAGGAACTTTTAACGTAATATAGACAGACAAGGAACTTTTAACTTAATAAAGACAGACAAGGACCTTTTAACTTAATAAAGACAGACAAGGAACTTTTAACTTTATATAGACAGACAAGGAACTTTAAACTTAATATAGACATACAAGGAACTTTTAACTGAATATATAGACAGACAAGGAGCTTTAAACTTAAGATAGACAGGCAAGGAACTTTAAACTTAATATAGACAGACAAGGAACTTTTAACCTAATATAGACAGACAAGGAACTTTTAACTCAATAAAGACAGACAAGGAACTTTTAACTTATAAAGACAGACAAGGAACTTTTAAATTTATATAGACAGACAAGGAACTTTTAACTTAATGTAGACAGACAAGGAACTTTTAACTTAATAAAGACAGACAAGGAATTTTTAACTTTATATAGGCAGACAAGGAACTTTTAACTTAATATAGATAGACAAGGAACTTTTAACTTAATATAGACAAACAAGGAACTTTTAACTCAATAAAGACAGACAAGGAACTTTTAACTTTATATAGACAGACAAGGAACTTTTAACTTAAAATAGACAGGCAAAGAACCTTTAACTTAATATAGACAGACAAGGAACTTTTAACCTAATATAGACAGACAAGGAGCTTTAAACTTAATATAGACAGACAAGGAACTTTAAACTTAATATAGACAGACAAGGAGCTTTAAACTTAATATAGACAGGCAAGGAACTTTAAACTTAATATAGACAGACAAGGAGCTTTAAACTTAATATAGACAGACAAGGAGCTTTAAACTTAATATAGACAGACAAGGAACTTTAAACTTAATATAGACAGACAAGGAACTTTTAACTTAATAAAGACAGACAAGGTAATTTTAACTTAATATAGACAGACAAAGAACTTTGAACTTAATAAAGACAGACAAGGAAATTTTCTCTTAATAAAGACAGACAAGGAGCTTTTAACTTAATATAGACAGGCAAAGAACTTTTAACTTAATAAAGACAGACAAGGAACTTTTAACTTAATATAGACAGACAAGGAACTTTTAACTTAATATAGACAGGCAAAGAACTTTTAGAAATGGTATAATAACTCATTTCCAAAGAAAGGTTAATTATTTTTATTTTGTAATATTCGTTTATGTTTGGTAATGATAATCACAGGGTATTATACAAATAAAGTATTATGTTTATGAAACAATTTAATTAACAGAACCCAACAACTGTAAAAACTTGAAAAGGTGTTAAGGGCGGAATTCTCGGAAATTATTGATACTTTAGATAATTAAAATGAAAACAAACGAAGTTGAAAAAATACAAGTAAAGTCTAAAATGTATAGACCTGTTAAATGCTTTGGTTGTGATATGCATTCACACAAATAATATCTATTGACAAATGTATCAGCAGGCATTTGCATCATACCATGGCAAAGTAATATTAAAATTTATGGGTTTTGAAAAAATATAAATGAAGCATTGTATCGAACCCATATTCAGCCTTGGTGTCCTAATATGAACACATTCAATAATACAAGTAAATATAACAAAGGACGCCAGAATGTCTGTCACAAATTACTTGAGTGACGTACTGGCCGCGGCACGCCATTCCTTAAAAAGAAAAAACAGCTTGACAAACGCAGATATCGTTGAATGCATCACTATATATTTGAATCAGAATGATACAGTATACATGTTGTAGGAGCGTACATTTACAAAGTTGTTTTAAGCAAGGCTGCGTTCTAGTACCACAGTTGTTTCCATTCGGACAAGTCTGGTTTCTAGTCCAACAATTGATTTTTCAAGTTCATTTATGTAGCGAGAACAATAACGTGAAAAAAAGGAAATAAATATTTTTGAACATGTTAATGAAAGTACGAGTATCTAATTCATATCAAACATGATATAATTTTATTGTATTATAGATTCAAAATAATTATTAAGTGTTGTTTCCTGTTTGAAACGTAATATGGTCATCCTTTAAACCCGACCGTTTCACACACTACCTTTGTAACAAATTAGACACATTGCGTGTTTCCGCATGTGTGTTGATTAGTTCATTTTATTGCATGTGCTTGTATACAAGTACGATTGTATCTAACCAAATCATAATCATAGGTGTTGTAAACCAATGGCTTAACTAAGGTCAATCACACCTGTGACCATGGTACCCCTTACTCTTTAATTACTAATATATCATGGTGTGCTGTACAAAAGTGGGACGTTCGTAATGGTTTGTAATGGTTTTTTAGCTTAATACGATATACATAGCATTAAGATAACCTATTCATAATAAATCTGTTAAGCTGACAATGCGTTCTAGTGTCATTAAAAATTGGCCGGGCTCAATTAGGTTTAAACTTTTCCAGATATCACTGGCGTAAAATAAACAATGTCTAGTGGTCTCTCTATGGTATCGCTCCTGTAACTCTTTTAAACGTAATGTCGAACCTATCGCAGTTATAAAACAGTTTGAGTTATCGTATGTCTAGTCTTAAAAACTAAACAATTTTAATGAGGCTTGTTCTGAGTTTCGTAGAAAGGAGGTATATTATTTCATTCGAATTGGTCATAGCCTAGGTCTCATGAAATTGTCATCAATAAATTAAAAGCTAATAGCATTAGGATAACCAGCTGGCTATAAATACCTGATGCGGTCAGGTCCTAAACCAAGTACAAACTAATTAACACTTTGCGGGATCCGGATCGTCGGAACTTTCCATTGTCGAAAAATACTATACACATTGTAGTAGAGTAAAACTGTTGTTATGTATACACGAATACGTTTAATCTCCTCATTCAAACGTAATTATATTTATTAACATTACTCCACGGAGGTCCGATTTTCTCAATGAGAACCCAATTTATCACCCATTTGTGAATTGAACAGAGCGGGATAGTGTGACCTACATTAAAATCGATATCGTAAATGTATGTATTATGCATCGTTTGTTTATATAAGTAGCTATATATGGTACAAAGTATTTAACGGCATGTAGAATGAGAACTGTTCTGGATTAAGGTAAATATAGCTGTATTTCTTTCACTATAGGTACAGTAGAGTCATGTTTCCCATTTACTTCCTTAAGAAACAATATAAAGATAGCTTTACGAAATAAATCTGTTATCACCACACAACGCACACACAGAATATATCAGAACAAAACTAGATTTAAACGTTGACACAAAAAGAAAACATGAACTGTAATATATACTTAAATAATAGAGAGAAATCATACACCACAACACACTATCGGGGCGAGACCAAAATAAATGTCCCGAAAGGATATGTGTCACTGCACCACATCTGGTACCCGTCATGATGTTTACCGTCACACCGGCAACCTTTGTGGGTCATCAAGGTCTAAGACATTGATATTTTACCCGCGATGTACACTTACGTGTTATAATTAGAAATAAGGCGATGATGACAACAGTAACATTTCTCCCAAGTAGATAAAGTCTTCTTCAGTACAAAATTGTTACTACATTTTGTACATGCACAAACTGTATTTTACTTGTCAATAGGAATTCAATATTGTGACTTGGCTCTCGAGTTAATGAGAATGTCAATTGTCAAACAAAACAGGATATTACGATAATGTACACAACAATATTCAAAATATAAATATATTTACATCACATACTATTTACAACGACCATCTTGGATTTTGACATTGAAAGTTGGTTCTCGCTATTTCTGAGGAAGTACTAAAGGGATCTTTCTCAAACTTGACATGTAGATTATATGTATGACTATACCTGGGTGTAGAAACTCTCATTAACGTACACTTAACTCACATACAGCAACCTCACTCGTTTGAACTTAGTTGTGAAGCCTATATTTTGTTCATGGTATATCGTACATTCGGTAGAAGGCTTTAATCATCTAAGATCTACATAATTGTACATGTACTTCGGATTCCATAACAGTAACCTTCAGTGTTGTTTTCACAGGACATTTACGGTATGTTAACCCACCTGTTCTTGTCTGTTTACCATTTATAACGTCTTACACCCACACCAGCCTGCTTAATATGAAATGTTTAAGGTATCTCTCTACATATACACAGCACGTGTTGTGATTGTAGTTCTACTAGATACGATAACACCGGGTGGAAAGTTGGACATTAACTCATGTTTCCTCTTCATAAATATAAAACTGGTATACACTAACCAGACCGGACGCCTTTTCGTGCGTTGTTCCGATAGGGTTCTGATGTATGGGGTCTGATATTATCTTACTTCAATGTCTATATATACAAATTGTGTTCTCTATATTTCATGCAATTATGTACGATGTTTTGACGTAGAAACATACTGCAAAAAGTGAAATGTTTGCGATGTTGAAATGCTCGCGTTTTTTGGCATGAAGTACATTAGCGCAAAGATATTCACTCGCGAATATTTATATGTGGATTATATCGATTATATGTATATAAAACATATAGATTTCAGCGCGATATGTTTGGAGAGTCACAACGCGAACATTTACACACGCGAAAATGTCCACGTGTATCGTACTCTTCATCATTGCTTATGCCTGTAATACAATTTCAATGAAAGAAAATATTTGATTTGTTTCTTAACTTTGAAATGAATAAAATGTTTGTGTTATTACCCCTAACAAATGAAATACCTAAAAAAGGTATAGTAAACGAATGTATCTATAATATGCTACATGTATTTGACTTAAGTTAACAATTCGTATATCTTGCGTATCATTGTACGAAACAGTCATGTTCTGTTGAAACCACGACAAAGATGAAACCACGACAAAGATGAAACACGACAAAGATGAAACAACGACAAAGATGAAACACGACAAGGATGAAACCACGACAGAGATGAAACACGTCAAAGATGAAACCAGGACAGAGATGAAACACGACAAAGATGAAACCCGACAAAGATGAAACCACGAAAAAGATGAAACACGACAAAAATGAAACCACGACAAAGATGAAACCCCGACAGAGATGAAACACGACAAAGACGAAACCACGACAAAGATGAAACACGACGAAGATGAAACACGACAAAGATGAAACCCGACAAAGATGAAACCACGAAAAAGATGAAACCACGAAAAAGATGAAACACGACAAAAATGAAACCACGACAAAGATGAAACCCCGACAAAGATGAAACACGACAAAGCTGAAACTACGACAAAGATGAAACTACGACAAAGATGAAACACGACATAGATGAAACCACGACAAAGATGAAACCCCGACAAAGATGAAACACGACAAAAATGAAACCACGACAAAGAAGAAACTACGACAAAGATGAAACACGCCAAAGATGAAACTACGACAAAGATGAAACCACGACAAAGATGAAACCACGACCCACGACAAAGATGAAACTACGCAGACGACAACAACCCGAGCCAAGTGAACATTTGTATTTACACACAGAGCTGTAATCGCTATGAAAGCTATGAAATACCAGTACATTATTATGTTGATTGTTTTGTATACACTCATTCATCCATAATTATGTATCTTCTGATAATATCCAATACGTAAAAACGTAAGCATTACTAGAATAAGAAAACAGACACTATCAAATGATAAGATGTTAAACATAGCTCTCACGTATGCGGGACCATTCGATTTGGCAGAATGACACAGAACATTCATGCACAATGTTTGTGGTAAACACCACTAGAGAATGCTTCAGCTGAAAAAGGCCCTCAGGATGTCATTGTACGTGAACACAGCAGGACGGCTTATAAACTCTTTTCGTAACGACCTGTCATTCTCATGGAGGCTCGGCTGATTACAAACATATTTAGCTCACTCCATTTTTTGCTTGTATAATATTTATATTGTACATGTACATCTATATCAAATGCCTATAATGTGTCTCTGTGTATTACGTTTTCTAACACAAAACTTGAATGATCTGAAAGATGGATACAATGTATCTAAAAGAGTCACGAATTTGGTATTGCAAGTGAACTTTAACCTTACCATGTTTTATAATCATAAGAATGTCAAAATGATAGGGTATAAGTTTTAACAATGATATCAATTTTCATTCGCCGATTTATATTGAAAATTTCAATGATGTATTATGAGTTTATGAATTATTAAAACGTCAAAATTGCTTTATCAAGAAAAAAACACATCAAAAACGAAAAACAAAAATGTCAACAGAAAAGCTACATTTGTAATATCAAAGACATCGGAACCAACCAATTACTTTGAATTTCATTTTGTTGATGAAAGCTGAAAAGTTTGTTTGTGTTTGTTTTGTTTAGTGCTTGTATATCTCTTGCAACATTTATTGTCATCTTAGGAAGACGGATGGCACCGGAGACGCTGTCGAAAAGACGTATCAGGAAGGAAAGAAATATGCAGAGAGGTTACAAGTGTTGCATTAAGAACAACAGGCTAGTTTTTAATTCTTAATATTCCATTAGACGAAGATACATACGAAAACACACTGTTCAACACCCTATTCCCACATTAGTAGCCCCTAGCGATATCATGTGGAATACAGCAGGCCCATTCTTTCCCAGAACCTGCATAGGGCTTTGTATATGTATACAAATTATGTGTACACATTATACAACTTTTTACCGAACATTTTGTTGTTCCCATCTAGACGATCATGACACCTATTCTGTAGTTAATGTTCTAAAATTCTGAAACGGAAGATGGAACAGGGGATTTAAATCACCTCATACGATGAAATGCAATGTGATATATTAGGTTTATGCTTTTTTCAAAACTGACTTAGGTTTCCAAATAAAAAATAATAATCACAATAGGCACAATTACAGTTATGATTTATGTGACGTCACATCAAATATCATAATAGCTACGTTGAAATAAGAATACAGATATTCCATCACTTGAAATTAATTTGCATCATATGGCATACAATGACGTGCCCGACGTTGTTTTTACGAAACGTCATTTCCTAAATTTATTCTTAGCAATTATTATTTCTTTTAATTTTCGTGATTTCGTTTGAAATCCAATTTTAATAAAGTTTTATATCGTCATGTAATACAAAGATATACGTTGACGTCATTCACATCGACACGTTGACGTCATTTGCATCGAAACAATGTTAACTTGTTTGCGCCAGTTCACTAGTCTTGGTCAGATTTCTATGAAATAGTTCATTATATTCATATAATTAAAAGAGGCGCTTTATAGTTATTTAGCTCTACGTTAAATTTCATCAATACGTGACTTAAAACATAGTCAGGAAAATTCCTTTTTCTATGAGTAAAGTAACACGGAATCCAAAAGGACATGACGTAAGGTGAAAACTTATGACACGTGGCATTATTTTACAAATTATGAACTTGGAATGTTTTGGCATGCTTACAGTATAACTGAAATATATAATAAATACATTGAGCAGTATTTGTATACACGAACATGACAGTGCATTTGCAATCGATTATGCAACCTGACAGATATTTTGACATTGCACTTCCGGCTACACGTTGGCCAATGTCTTTCCATATCCGTATGCTCCCGAAGTACGTGTACATCGGAGCAGTCATTTGTGCAAATTATGACTGCATCATTAGATCATGAGATCAGCTTTGACGCATATCTTAGATAGCAAACGGTCAGGAAAACGTCAAACCAATGGCAGAGCATGACAGCAACTATGTTATGATTTTTTGTTTTCACCAGCGAGTAAGTTGAGAACAACTAAAGCGGAAGGCATGTAACATCAATAACGGAATGTAAAGAACGAATCGAGAAGGAGATACAAACATTAACGTTTTGTTTGTGGAACTTAACATATAAGTAATATGCATTGCAGCATTTGTAAACATCAACAATATAGAGAAGATTGCAGTTTACAAATAGTACTTATAAGTGAAATTGTATGCCAAAATGTTGCAGTTATACTCTATGGTGATATAAGTGATATAAGGTAGCATAAAGAACCAATGGACTACATAATTGTGACATCATTGGCAACACGGTATTAAAATGATTGGAAGATATTTAAAAAATATCAAAGAAGCACCATCCATTATACGTAATTCGTACTATTAAAAATATCAATAACTTTGAAAACTACAAAACACAACAATTGCCCTAATGAGGCAAGTCAATTCCTTTGACAATACGGTGTCAATGATATCAAATTCGATGTCAGGAGACATTCGATTAGAAATGATCTACCGAGGTAATTAACGCTAACTCGATCAAATTCCGATTTAACACTCGATATCACTGCAACGAACCGCGCCACGAATTAGATTATGGCAGTCAGCGTCGAGCGAAAACATGGTTATACATTGGTGTCAAACGCAAAACTGACTTATCCGGATCACATTCAAGCGTAATTACGATCAAGTAGATTTCCGCTCAAACACATTGAAACCGAAAGCCTTCCGTTTTTATTGATATCGTTTTTACTTTTTATCTCATTGCCCTAGGAACTTTAAGATCATATTGCTTTAAAATTATATTTTGAAATATGCAGTTATCAAATTATGTTTTATCATTTCGTTAAGAAACATGATCAAAGATATGTGTTTAGATTTAGATGTACACCATACAGTATTGACTTTGTGCATAACCATGGTTTTCTCCTTTTGTTTACGATTTAATATTGTCATTGGATGGTAAACGCTTGGTATATATCAAATCGGAGATGTGGCGAATGAAAAGTATGGCTAGAGGCTATTTTGCTATTTGTACAGATCTTATTTGAAAATATTTTGCCAAACATTGTGAAAAAGGGTGCATAGCTAACATTTTAAGATAAGATCTATTTGAAACATGCCTCATCTCAAGACCACGAGCTTGTATTATATGTACAACATATGGCCGACATTATGGGATCGAGGAGGTAGGATGATAGCTTGGAGGGGGTAAAGGAGTGTTATATATATATAAATTTTAAGGCAACGAGTCAGACGATGTGGAGCGAAACGTCCTCTGTAAATGGTGGCAATGCTACTTTTACTGTGGGTGGTACAAATGTAGGTGTAGACATATAATGTTCTATTTGAAATGTTTTCGAAAGAAATGGAATAATAATAAAGTAGTGATTACAAAGGTCAAGGTCAATTTTGTGAAACGTACATGCCTATTACTTCAAAACAGCATACTTAGCATCATATGTATATATCAATGGTGATAATTATATATTAATGCCATAATTTATTTTGATGATAACACGTCATCTTTAGGCTATTTGTTTTTTTGCAAAAGAAAATAATTCCTAAGGCTGCCACCTGTCCGATGCTAGTGTGTCAATACTCACGTTTTGGAACAAAACATCATATCACACATTGATTGGGACACTTCGAAAAGTCATTGTTTCAAAGAATGCATGTTCATTTTTCACGTCAAAAATTGTAATGAAGCTTTACTAATAACACAGACTCGGGTTCAATGTTCAATTAGGTAAACAGTTTCTAATTCTCTTGTGTGTTTGTGTTATGATTTATCACGTGTTAATTTGTAAAAATACAAATATTTATTACGTTGTTTACCATTTCCAAAGCAAGGTAGTAGCGAATACATAATTGAATTTTGCTGTTCTTGTTATGATATGTCTGGGATACACACGTAAATGATAATGTTTACTAATATTTAGTTTATGATTAAACAACGGCGTTCACCATCAGTTGGAAATAAGAAAGCATCAATACACTAACCAATCAAATTCGCCGGTATATATGTTCGGAAAAAAGTTGAAAAATGAAGCGCTTGCGAGCTTAAATCTATTTATTAATGGCTCACAACTACATGATTATATTGCCTGCGGTATATGTAACGTGTACTCTGAGAAAAAAAGATACGATCACACAAGCCTCTAACCTGCCTCGTGTTCGGCAATCTTTTAATCTTTTATATTGAGTACAAAAACTATCTTTCATTTCACCAATAAAAATAACTCATTCAACACATTTTTGTAAATCAAATTTGTAAAGAAAACCTGTAAATTATATGTATATATCATAAATATGCCTCGCTGTTACATTTTGTGCATGTAAGATTTTAGTATACATTTTGATGTAGTCATCTGTGACTGTCTACAGAATTGTATTGAGTTTTATAGGAATATAAACACAGTTCTTACGGTCTGTATTATTTCTAACTAACGAGGCAGACATTTCTTAAACACAATCATCGTATCAACAGAAGTATCTTTAAAGGTGGTTAAAACCACTCTATGTGTACATGAATTGCGTACTTGAACGACGTTAACTCAATACGACCACGACAATGTGTAACCATGCGGGGACAAAGTACACTCTTATCAGGCAAGGGCGTGGTCACGTGCACGTTTGTCACAGCTGATGGGTATCTAAACATCAAATACATAAAGGCAATTTGGGAAAATTAATAATAAGATCAATTTTTGATAGAAAATATGTAAATCACTTTTAACTGACAATATAAACAATAACAAAATATGTTGCAATGCATATAAACAATAAACTCTCATACTTGGACAATTTACTCTGTAAGACCGTCGTTTTACAAGTGCTTCTGACTTTTTTGTTTTGTTAAATTCATCTGTCATACGATGATAGTACGATCAGATCCGCTTAATCATGTTTAGTACAAACACGCCTCACAAATAGTAGTGCATTTGGAAATCACTTGTAGTGATATACTTTATGAATGCAAAGATGTATACCTGTACAAAATACAATTATGGTATGTTTATTTCGCATTAATTAGTACACACCGTCAAAGTCTAGTATAAAATGACGTTACTATATATTTTTTTGGCTCCTATATCTTTTTATGGAAACGTAAGTGTTCCGTGACTAGAACATTGATGAGGAACAATGACGTTTAATTCAACAATATTGTTTGGGAATGTCGGTGGTTTTCTGAAAACACTCGGATAAATAAATCCAACTAACGTAAAATCTGAAATCGAAGGAAATACACTCTGAAAAGAGAAAGATTTCAGTATGCGAAAAAAACCCAGTACGAAGAACATCTCGAATAAAATTGAGTAATTTAAATTTGTAAACATATCGGAGAAAAAAAAGGACTTACCTGTCACGAGAGCGATGAAAATGGTAAGACACAGATAAAAAATCCTCCTACAGTAGGAAAAACACACACTATGTCCTATAAGATCCATGGTTCGTAGCTCCACACCAAACAATCGAATTGAAATACACATAGCAACACCAATGTATGGATGATTTCACACCATAATACTATTGTATTGGTTCCAAAAGTGATTCAACTCCAGAAAAAACCCGACTGTCTCTTGTGATATGTCGTGCTTTGTTATTTATTGTCGCTCTTGGTGACGTCAATTTCAAAGATTCAGAAAAAATATATATACTAAAACACTCATATTAAAGTTTCTTAAATACTCCACAAAGTAATGTCGGTTACGAAACTCCAATTAACAAAATATGCTGTTTCACATTTCACAGAACTTGTAAAGTGTTTCCAACAGTAATTTAGTTGTTTGAACTATTCCATTGATGTGTGAAGTAGATGATTGTTAAACACACAAACAATTTTGTTTTTCATAGGAACCTCTCCATGATAACAGCTGATGTGATTTCATTTAAAACATTGTCTGAAAAACCAGCTGGATTTCGCAATTTTCACATTATGAACATGCCATTATATGAAATGCCTATCTCCCTGAAGATTTCTGACATGGTGTCGTACTATGGTATGACAACGGCTGCGATACTACGGAGTCCATAAGCCTAATACACCGACATAAAGCTCCATTGCTTAATGAATATATAATGCGAATTTAATTAACTTTTTCAATACTTCTAATAATCCTTTCCATCATCCGTGACCATTGGCTTTGGAAATCAGTCAACACTCTGTAGGATATTGTCTTATATTTCATATATCTGGGAATGATATACATAATTCATATCCATATTGTACCCGACAGGTCTCTTCCTCTATCACCTAAAAGTCACTAGTGTGAAAATCCTTTGTACACTCCGGATACGTTCACTGCGTGAATACGGTTCACAGTTCGAGGTATATCTATGAAATAAAAATAATATTTGCTGAACAGACAAATAATTAAATTTCAATCTCTGATGAAGGAAAACAATTATAATAACCTGATAACGCCATCGAAATTAAAACTGTAGTTAAATAATAAAATAACTTTATCTTACACACGCACGTGTAAGTTGTACAAATTCCACAGAAGTTGAAATAATATGCATAAATATCCTTCTGTCACAGACTGTAATTCGTCATCACATTATGTCACTTGTAATGCAACCAAAAAATATAAATCGATCTTTAAAAAGAGATACGAAGATGTCCCGCGTCTTGGTTTTCACTAGATAAAGATTGTGTGTGACTTAAAAGCACAGAGCGTTCAACCGCTCAAGTAGAGTAGACCACAGCGCTCTCCAAACCAATACAGTCGATGGCGTTCTACGCTCGCTCTTTGTAGCTCAAGTGTGTTCTAGCGACGACAGTGCGATAGGTTCCAATTCTCACTCCATGGTCGCCGCTTGCTGTGAGCGTAACACTTCGTGCAGTGTCTGTAACCATAGGCTCTAGAACGGTGCATCGCACGGACCTCTATGATCAGAGAAGGGGTACCCACATACTAGTACCGCCATCATACCGATGCTTATTATCGCCGTTAGCAGACGATGGGTCAGTCTGCAATGGCGGGTGACTAACATCATGGAATGACTTAGTATATATAACTTAATTAGATATTGTTTGTTATAGGGTCTGAGACCGTCGTGGGTATGCAGGCCCGTAGTGTGTGTTGTACCTACAGTGCTACCGTCTGGTATCTTCAGATATAATAGGATAATTAACAGTGATAGCAATAACGACTACTACACTATGGGGCAGTTAATGTATATGCCAGTATCGTTAGGTGTGGTCATAAGTTGGGAGCGTGGACATATTTATAGCAAATGCTGGTCAAATCAGTCACATAAACCGCCCTGCATATGTAGCTTACTTCTCTATAACACTTTTTATCCTAAAATATGTTCATGGTGATTCCTGTTATGTTTTATATATGCAGCAATGATATGAATTCAGCTTTAACTAAATAATTAAAAAAAAACACCGCAAATTACATGCAAGTCTGTTTTCTATAAGTTCTGATAATTGTCTCGGATATAGTACATTTGATGATACGATCATACGACAAAACCTCTCTTTTGAAAATTCAGTACGATAATACAATTAAGATGCTGATATTTTGCTATAGTGTTTATTGCATTCATGTAAAACCTATTGTTTAACACTCTTATCTAAGACACAGCCGCAATTGCAGATGCTATCACATATACAAGTACTATGTGAATGCATATATACTTGCAACGCATAAACAGCATAAACTGTAGCCTGTATTGTAGTCTTTTATACCTTCAACCATCTTTCGATTGAAAAAATATTGCCTAGCGAAGATAATAAGCAAAAAGATCGAATATTCTCATTCATACGGAACATTTGTATTATTTTTTGACGTTTTATTTCGAATTTTACAACGCTTCAGTATTGATATCGTCCTTGAAGAAACATTAACATATTTTACTTACACTTTAAGTGTTATTGGATTGCTACTTATATTCAATACCTCCCTGACCTAAGTGTTTATTCAAAATTCGTATTTTCATTCAGAACTGCACGATAATGCCATTTTCTATAAATCAGCAGTGATGACGGATAGTACTTTGAGTTGGAAAACAAAACGTATTTTTGTCTTGGAGACCCCACTTGACCCAGTAACCAGTAACATCACTTAGGGGGTATCACTTACTGTGACGATCAAATGTTTTAGAATTCAGTTAGCACTCGTGTACAATGTACAATGTGTTAGGGGCAAGTAACGACGTTATCAGTAACTTCTATCGTGTACCTAGAAAGATGTCCCATGGCATATTCCTCAATCAAGATGAACACATATTTTGATTTACAATAAATATCATATTTACTGATTGAAATTTGATGTAGGGACACTTCTGGAAATATCATGCAGTTAGAGGGAGATAATTCGGTTACCTAATTTTGCAGACTATGGAATGGGATGACGACGAAAATGTGTATATTTGTATGTTATTTTTATAAACTTGCATAGAGAAAACCTTTGTTTTAAATACTATCCACGGCCAACCGTGATGCATGGATGAAATCCGTTGTACGTAGGTGTTTTGTAGGCGCGTGTCCCAGTCTATCAGAAATCACTTTTTATAATAAATGCATAACTTATTTTCTGTTATTGATTAATCCCTACTCGTACTTTCCAGATGAATTTGTATTGTTTAATTACAAAATCAAGTAAGCAAACAAACCAACACTTTAATTGTATTGCATATGGCCACGCTAGTCAGGGCATCATTTAAAGGGCATATTTGTCTTTGATATTTAGACTAACTCTCGAAGTCCATTTATTTTACTGCCAGCCACTGTAGCCTCGAACGAATGAGATAGCAATTTGACTTTGGCTCACACACGATAATATATCCCCTGTGTACGACATACCGTATACGTCAAATGTTTAATATCATACTCGTTCAGCATCCTTAACTTCACATGTTAGATATACTTAAATGACCCATCCGTAGCAGCGTGCTTCGCCATTAGTTGTTTACAGTGGAGTATACAACATACAGTTTAATAGGTAATTGTCAATAGTTACCCGACACAGACTCAAAATAGTGAGTGTCCATGACCGATGAGCTGAATTGGCATGTTTCAGAAAAGAACATGCTAAAAAATATCCAAATTATATTTTGAACAGCATGATGATTTCACACTGAAGAGGGCAGTGTCGTAGCGATTCTATACGGAACAATATTCATCTTATTTAGCATCTTATAAGGTTCATATAATAATTAACGTCGTTATGAGAATCCTTATCTATACTCCAAATTAAACGAAGGAAGACATACTTATATCATTTCACATATCTGTTGTATCAAAATAAAATCATTGCTGCAGTGTTGTTGTTATTTTGTTCAAAGAGTTCATCATAAATACACTTCGATATTCCAAGAGTATATTGTACGATATCAAGGACTCCAGGTCTAGCTGGATTTAAGTTTAAAAGGACTTGAATGAAGTCACCTGTTCACAAATTTCCTGATTCGTGTACTGTGTTATAGGGTGTATCTGCAGCAATTAAAAAACCTTAAACATTCCGAAGAAACCATATATGTTCATTTCACTCTCATTTATATGAACACTAATGAGTTTTAAGGCATTTACGTTTAAAGGAAAAATCAACGAGTTCATGTTTTGCGAAGCTGTGAATACAGTTCGTATCTTTTGATATTGATCACTAAATACCTTAACTTGTTTTTGATCCGAGGGTCATAACCACTTGTCAAAAAGATCTTGAAATCATATTTTACCAGGAATAAACAATATGGTGCTGAGGACCCAACTAAAAATATCACAGTCATGCATTAAAATATCAGATGCATGGATCAGAAGCAGTGAGTAAAATTGCATACGGTCTCATGGTTTTATTTCCTGCAAAATTATTTGTATAGCTCTCTTGCTCAAAATTCCTTTTGCTTTCTCTATAGATAGAGATGAGGACATAACAAAATAATATCAATGTTGAAAATAATAAACCGTTTAAGATTGTGTTCTGCTTTATATTGCTTTTATTGCAACAGGAAGTTACATGTTATACGCAAATATGGGGAAACCAGATGTCCTTACTTATCTCAAGAAACGATGAAGGAACGTTTTTCAGGGTGAATTGTATCCATGTAAAATTGTCTCCCTCTCTTGATGATATACTAATGTGCGCATGCGTATACAGCCGGATATGCAATGTATTATAGTATTAATATAAATACCAGAGCCATACAAATAAATTGTTTTACTTAAAAAAAACACAAACGGATACAACGACAACCCCAAGTCCTGAGTTATGAGATGTTTAAAACTATATGTACATACTTAAATTTAGACCTTTAAAAGTTCTTAAAGACATCGTTTATTCGCTGCAATGTTTTCCTATTCAAATATTGAAGAGGAATAATTACTATTTTGTTAAAAATAAATGTAATGCAAATAAATCTTTTATATTATATCTGTTTCATGGTAACGGATTGTTATGATGCATTGCATTTTTTCTATAAACAGACATAATTACTACAACATCAACCGGTAGATCTGTTGTGCTTTTGACAGCGGCGCAGGGTTATGTAAAACAGGTTCTATTGTTGCAAGGTTAACGTCCTTACGCCATGAAATTACATTATACATCTTAAATAAAGTACAACTTTCTGTGTAATTGCTTTATGCTGAGGAGAGACCCGCACTATTGTAAGAATTTGCTTCTGTCTTTGAGAAGTGAGGGACTATGTAAAAGTGAATAGACAGAATACTTATACTATGACAATTTCCTTCGATAACAAATCTGTATTATTTTACTTCAGTGCCATCTTGATTTGACGTTTAATGATGAGGAATTCACTGTAACTTCTTCCATGCTATACCATAAACCACACGACAGTAACATTTAGCGATAGCAAAATGTAAAGGAATTGAAAAAAAATATATTTTTCTTATTTTGTTTTTGTAGATCTGTAACCGGAAGAACTGCGAAGACAAGTAGAGCGTTTCATTATAAACATCCTCGAAATTCGATGGTTAACGCTCAATACATGTAACGCTCCAAGCACCCCTGAAAAAATTCAATTGAACAATTACAAGGCTGATACCTGTCATTTGAAGATTTTACCTGACTTCACAGCCAACAAATTTTACCGTTACACTTCATTTTGATTCTTTTTGTGTACATCAACGGTTCAAACTAGTCAGGTTGTAGCATCCACAAGGTGGAGCGTACAGAACCTTCGATTGTTTCATTACATATTCCAGAGCATTTTCGACACTCAAGGAGTAATGCTCGCTTTCGCTCTTGGATTATTTCATACCAAACCCGAAGGCACACCGCTATCTATTTGATTGGTCTCGGGTAAAAATTTCATGACCAAACGTTAGGCCGATACTTTTGCTTTTGCAGATTACACAGGAGCAACACCCGACTTCAAAGACAATAAATGTTACCGTTACGCGACCGACAGATTCCTTTAATGTCGTGATCAAACTAATCTTTTCGTCTCATCCACAAGGGGGTGCACACTGAGCCTTTGATTTTGTTATGACATATTCCAAGGATGCAGACAGCGAAATTGAGCATAACCACTAGAGTATCGAGGATGCTGCCAGGGGTGTAGATAATGTAAGTGAGCGTAACCGCTCAAATTTCGAGGTTGATCTCTACATCATCTGTATATCATTTCGTATCATATTTTTTTTTTATCGATTTTGAGTCACAGATACAATTCAATAATTACTCACTACTTTTTCGTTTAAATCTGATGTTACCGTTTCATTAACATTTTGTCCGCCTTTCGTGTTTATATTTTGGTCGCATATTATGTTTACAGTATATTTAAGTTAATGCCTTTGCCATTTATTATAATCAGTTCCCTCAGTCAAGTTTTGGTCATGCTTTTTCTTCTTCGTCGTCTGAATTTAGACATTGTTCGATTTTAACATTAGGGGTGTACACGGATTCTTTTATCAAATAGGCCATGATGTTCAACTTCTAGTTGATGATTTAGAATATCTGAATTTATATCCCAATAAAATTGTGAGCACATGCTCGCTATTTTAAAGTGACTGTTGGGAATGACATTTGTATAGTAACATGTACTTATTTCACGCACTGGTAACTGAAAATAAGAATGTCTGAAGATATCCTCCTATATGCCCGGGGAAAATTTCAATAAACCTGCACTAGGTAACCTTGGAAATCAACTTACATACTTTTCATACTGTATTTTCCTCGACATGTTCCACAACAGCTCAGCTTCAGTACGCTTTCCGACGTACTCTATACTTATCCCGTCTGGCTAGTTCTGGAAGACAGAATCATACCATTGCTCTCAAATCAGACTGAAAACTCAGTTTCTAAATCTCAAAAGTTGCCCAAAAAAGAATTGTATAACTCTTGCAACAATTTAAACGTAATATGCTATAATTGAGATTAAAATTGTTTGTTTTAATCTGCATACAATGTACCTCTTTTATAGTAAAATATATCAACCAGCGGTATATGAATAAAGGAGACACGCGGCTGGCTTCAATCTGACGAGTTAAATTATAAACTGCAAAGATTGAAGCACTTTAGAATTTTCATTATTTGTGTTCCAGTTGTAGATCTTGTCAAGTGTAGCCTCTAAAACGTGCCTACTTTAATGTCACAAGGATCCATTTTGTACAATAGACTATTGTTTTCTTTTTTCACATAAATGTTTTTGGTTGTGTTTCGAGCTGGTTTTATATGTTTTATCAAATTTTGCCTTCATCAGTGGTGTTTATATTTTATCAATACAATCTATGTTGAAATCAAACGTATCATTTTTTTGTAATCATTTATTTATTTATCTATTTATTTATTTGAATTTTGATATTGTAATTTATCATATGAATACCGTGTTATGCAGTGTCATAAGGCATCACATACATTATGTTTATGTTACAGTATGGAAATGATGTCAATCGTACAAAAAACAATCAACGTGACGTCACGTCATTGTAAAGCGGGCGCCATTTTCATCGTTTTAGAGGCAGCCAAATGCAAAACGTTTCAGATCACAATTATACAGTTCACTTTGTATTATATGATAAAATAATGTGTCATTCGTTTACCTTTATATTATATTGATGATATTCGTGTTGGACTTTTCATATTGCTCGCCAAAGGCTCGCAAACATGAACAACCTAAAACTTGTTTCATAAATCTAACATGAAGGATAACTTATGACAGATCCTTTATATAGGAAAATATTCAAAACAAAAAAGTTTTAAATATCATGACGCTATACATGTTAGTTTTGTCCATTAAATTTCTGTCTGCGGTACGTGAATTGGTTTATCAGTCGTCCCGATTTTTGTTATTGTATTTCCGTGTATATATCAATATATCAGAGCTATACGTGGGTATTTATGCTAATGTTAAGTGTGCTCCTTATTTTGTTAATTAAGTAGGGACTCGAGTAGATACTATGGCTCTTTGTTTCCTGACTCTTCTCACCAGCTTCTCTGAAGTAGTGGTGTCTGACATAACCACAGACGGATTGCTGCTTATTTCGACATGTTATTTAATACTTTTATCTACGTGTTTTTATCTTGTATTTATCCTTGTGAACATTGTTACATTGATGTCCCCTGTCTCCGCCAAGGAAACACATTCATATTTCAATACGGCAAATAACAGTTTTAGTTCTCTACCAATTAAGTCAGCTCGCAGGTAACAGTTCTAAATGCCTGTTATCCTTGGATGCGGATCAGGAGGGAATATGTTATTGCATGTAGGTTCTAGAAAAAGTCATCATGTTCTCCACTTGTATGGTAAGGAGATCATGCAGAGATACAAAGTAAACATCCTGATACAGTTGCAATATGTCTCCAATATGGAAATCGTGGTGACTCTGTTAGTTAAGTTCTTAATCAATGTTATGATTTCATTATGAAGTGTTCTGTCTCTATGATACAGTCTATACAGGTTTGAGGCGGTATTGCTATTTATTAATCAAAGGATGTAACAAACATAAACGTAGCACACAGATGTGATTACACCTATAAATTTGCTATGCCAAAATTGCAAAACATAATACAGATGTTTCGTCCTTGTACGACTGACTCATCGGTGACCCTTGGGGCAAGAGAGTTGGAAATCATAATAGTTATAACTACTGTTGAAATAGAGGAGAATGTGCGTAAAATCCCTTAATTATGGATTTGAAGATTAAGAGAAGCAATGGTCAATTTCATATCAAATTAATTGTTAAATATGATAACACCTTAAAAATTTAATTTACAATGTCTTACATTTGAAAACATTCCCATTTTTTCGTAATATCTCTAATGTAAGTTTACTAGAGTAGAAATCAACATAGCGTAATCTGCTTCTGAAAACAACAAAATAAATAAATAAATAATTATAACAAACTCTCCTTGTGTGCTCTCAGTGAGTAATTGAGGAAAGACTTATTATGACAGAATTCAAAGATGACATGAACTCATAAATATGCCGCCCTTAATGGTACTTAGAGGAAATGGATGACTCGCCATTTCAGCCACGGTTCTGACAAAGTTCACACAACACGATCGTAGTCGCGTGATACGCTGAGTAATAATAGATTACGACGAAACTTTCCAGAGCTTATTAATGTACGCAACATTGAACCACAACTACAAATTAGACTAAACCTTCACGGGTTATGACGGAATTTTTAATACATCTCTCTTTTCATGTTAATTTAATTACAACCTCATGCCTGGACGTGGACACTTGGGTGCTATTATCACAGTAGAATGAAGGCTTATCACAGTTTGCATTTATACAAGATGTTGATTTGATGTCTACATTCAGGGTATTAACAATCGTGATTAATAATTGAAATTAATTATAAAAGATAATCATCTTAATAAAAAAAAAAAAATCGTTTTATGTTTTTGATGTGAGTGGTATTCAGTACACTCATTATTATATAGGTGCGTAGGTAAATATAAAACAAAGTGCTTCCTGTACCAAATTACCTTTCCGTTCCTTCATATTGTTCATTTATATTCGTGTGGCTAAATAGCTGATGTTTGGCGTTCGAATCCCACTGGGAGTTCCTACAGTCACGTTAAAAAAAGTATATTACATTTGTGTTAGTAGCAAAAGATCCTCTGCAAGTATCCTTAAGTTAATTGCAAACGGACAACGCCATGAGTTTACAATTACATGTCATTACATTGCGCTGGTATTTTTCTTTATACAGAGACGTAATAACGAATATGCGGAAAATGAAATTTGTCAAATATTGGAGCCACTCTGCACCTGAAGATCGAATACAGTGAACAAGTTAGTGTAGAATGTAACGCATTCTTTTGTCAATGAGCTTTTTTGTATGCATATATGTATATAAAGATATAATTAAATATATAACAAGCATAGTATGTATGTATGTATGTATGTATGTATGTATGTATGTATGTATGTATGTATGTATGTACATGTATGTATGTATGTATGTATGTATGCATGCATATGTACATGTATAAATGTATAACATAAATATATTGGTAGTTAAGGTAAACGATGTAATATATGCTCGTTTTTTAACCTCTAACATATTTGTTGACAACATTAATTGTAATGACATATATCGTTATTGTCAGATATCGACATTTGAGGTTACTTTATATTCCATGCGGTAAGTATGAGTGAGTATTAAATAGGAAAGGTAGGCTATTGGTATTTGTATTTCGCGGATAAAGAAAAGCGCGCCAACTTTATATTTACCTGGGCACGCGCAGAGTTGTTTGGACAGGTTTGAAAGACAGGCGTAATGGCGTGACCATTGTTTTCATTATTGCTTCTGTTATTGTGAAGTATTCGGGAGTTAGCTTGAAATACAGCTCACGGTAAGTTATAGTTTAATCATCGATAGATCTGTGTGTATCTTCTGAGTTATATTGTGGATTCTGTGTATGTTTGACCGTGTAATAAACGGTATTTCTCAAATATTAAACAGGTGCGAAATTGTACGTAGCGCAGTGAGAGCGAATGGGTTTGTGTGGTAGTTGTTTAGATATTGAATAAGGATCATTGGGGTTTATTTATTTATAATAAACAAAGTCACAATGACATTAAACAAATGTTATAATATATGAATGTTATTGTGGTCATTAATATATACGATTGAGCATAGATGCGTGAGCGACGTGGTGTGTTTACGCATGTTGCAGAATGTTGTATAAGTAATATGTTTAAAGCGTATATTATAAATATGTAATATGATAGAGTAGAATTATGTAGTTACTAGTGTTATTTATATGTTGTAGTTTTATTTCCCAGTGAGAGACCTGTCAGTTTTGTCTGAGGACAAAAGTATTGAAACCCGTAATGGCCGACGGTGTTATTGTCCATGTTTTCCACCTACGTTGCACTGAGACAGCAGTTTTATGAATTGACTTATACATATGGATATGATTATCCAGAGAGGGAACGCGTTGATATTTCCCCTAGTTATTGAGACATAATACTATATTATGGAGGCCGGGAGCATGATGTGACATACTGTGGTATGGAGGCCCGGCAATAGTTGAGTGGAGTTGAACTCCGACACAGCAACTGTGACTTCAGCAGCTGAGATACAGTTCAGTCATAGATGTCATCTGCCAGTTGCCCAGGAGGACATTCCTAGAGTGTTTGGCTACTGATTGTGTTTGCCAGAAGACACGATGGAAATTAACATTAACGGAACTTTGTGATCTGTTCGTGTCGGAAGCTACAAAGACATCGGATTTAGGTGTACTATAATATATATATATTTATCTATTTATAAATGTAAGTAAATTATATATATATGTCCAATGTAGAATTGTATGAGAATTATTAGTGAGTGTGAAAGAGTATGCTTATATCGATATTGTATATTGTAAATAAATGTATATTTGTAGATCCTCTTTTGTTGTCAATTGCAAATGAATTAATAGTTCGGCATACGTTAACAGTTATATTCGTTTCAACAGATACTTTATAAACAGTTTTAATACCATAAGGGACATTATCATATCACATACAGCTGACACAGTTCATTAAAATCTATAATTGTAAAATGAATTATCTGTTTCATGATATGTTTATTTTGCGTGCAGACTTAATATCAATTATCTAAACAATTTACATTGGATATCCCACGAGGTGACCATATCATGACAACAAAGCACAGACTTTTGAATGAAAGGGAAGAAAACAAATACATCATATGATTCAGTTTAAATGAAGAGCGTATGTGGCTGATATCATCACCAATGAAGATTTTTTAAACACAAACGCTTTACAACATGACAACAATTGAATCTGTCTGGATATTTGCTGTTCATGACAGAAAGCCCCCAAGGCATACGCAATCCAACAAGATATGAAAATAACGTTTGAAAATGCATTATTTGAGTCATGCAAATGGCCTTGTCGCCATATTTTATTTACAAAGCTACTAAATTGCATGAGTTCATAGCACTATTGCGAGTTATCCTACACGTGTTATTTTAAATGGCGACGTTGTCTCACTTGATGTTTTCCGAAAGTACTCGTAGAAACTTGTCCTTGGACAGACGAAGGTGCCTTGGTGAATTCGGAGATCCATCGGTTTCCTCTTAACGGTGCTATGGACGCGTCACAAACTCAATTCCAATATTTCCATAGGGCCCGCTGAGAAAGCGGCACTAGCTGTGAGAGTTTCGATTTCATCCCTTTCTGGCCAGGTTCGATTCGTAATTGTTTGGATGCTATCTGTTTAATAATCCTAGAATTTCTTCCACGTATCCCCCAAAGAAACATTTCATTGCATTACTTGTCCGTTGTTGAGGAGATATCTTGTTATGTGTACTTACTTAGGGATCTGTGTTCCCCAGTCACCTGGCCCTTCAGTACTCCTTAGGTAATTGTACTTAAAGTTCACCGAAAGAGGTTCAACTAACCACCTAGTCAATGCTTCGTAGTGTTAGCAAATGCAATTCCATCTTTTTTTATGATTACAAAGACGTTCTGTAACGTGCGCGAATAATATAATTGCTTTAGTAAAGAAGCACCGCTGTCTCATACAGAGGACAATAGGGGGGTTGTACAATCATAATTGATAATTCCTCCTTAAGACGGCCCTCTACTCTAGAATGTCATTTGCTTCCATATATCACTCTGTATTATCTTGTATCAACAGATATGGTATGGTGTCCATTGAATGGTCTCTTCTCTGTATCGTACAAAAATATACGGGATAGACAATGAAACAGGCATCTTTGGTCATGCAAATCCCATTTATTGAAATGTTCCTGCGAGTGATCATACATATATATATATATTTAATCAAGTATAAGAAAAAAATGAATAACTTGCCTGAAACACAGCACACGGTACAGTTTATGACACATGATCAGGGGTACATAATAATTATGCCATATTATATAACATGTCTACAGTAGTATGTAATAAATGTATGTGATGTGTTATATAGTGAATATAGCTCGGGCTCTCCTGCTGATGTCAGGTTATCGATCTGAAAAGAAGTATACTAGATAATAGCAATTTATTTTTTTCTACATCCCCCGCATGACAAGTTCTTTATTTTTGAAAGCAAGCACCTCAATCCTTTTTTTGTCTGATCAATTTTGTCGTTTTAATTGTAGACAATAAATTGAACTCTGACGTCTGTTTATGACCATCAGTGTTGTGAAACATAGGGAAGATAGTTACATTCGTATGAACAATCTCGAAATAGCTGAACCAGCAACTTTTAATCTCTAGACTCCTTCAGTCATTGAATTTACTTTTCATACTGTTCAAATGCTTGCTTAGTCTCATATCATAGTCCGGTTCATGTAACTGGAGTAAACGTGCATGATTGCTCATTTGCTTAATTCATCAACATAAACAATAACTCAATTCCCCAGGGTATTAAATATTGGCTTTTTTGTAATAAGACATTTCGTTCATATGCCTATTTGATAGTTATTTTGGAAGACAGAAAAAGGTAATCTTATTGGATAGAAGGAAATAATGTTCGTTTGGAAACGCATTACCCGGCATCTAATTATGTCGCTTAAAAAAATCAATAAAAATATAAAAGGGCAAATAACATCTCAGTTAGTAATTAAAGAGATTTTCATGGAAACATTAATAAGCGAACAAGTTCCTCTAGTTTGGTACATTTTGACGTGTTATTGATTAGTTTGCTATTTGATATTAAAATCCATCCTAAGACGTCTTTAATTTTAGCCGATTAAGATTAAGTACACAGCACCGCTGTAATTAAGGGTAGTTTTTATTAGCTTTTTGTTTGCCTTACGTTAAGGATGATGATGCGAGAGTCTTCATGACAAATACTAACACAAAAACAAAGAATTCAAAAAGAGGGAGAACATAAACAAAACAAATAAAAATCTACGAGAAAATAGAAATCAAAATATCTGATTGCTGAATTTCTGGTTCCTTAACGATTGTCAAAATATACCAAAGTGGTAGCATCGGTGTGGTAGTCGAATCTGGCTGTCTTGCTCTGTTTTACAGGCAGAGTTATTTACTTGAAGTAATAACATTTCACATAGGCAACATAGTTCGGGACAAGCAGTAAAGCACGTTTTACATCCAATTGATTGACAATTCGGTTATCCGTTGGTAAGAAGACAGTTCACTAATTTTCTATTACATCACCCATATCATTGATGTTTTATCTTGATACATCTGATAGTATACATTGATCACGTATTGCCAATATATCCCTTCTCACTTAATCCTACTGTAGAAACATAATTATAAGGTGAATTATATGCCAATCATTGTACACCTCTCTGACAGCATTCAATTTAGACCACGACAGTTCATCAACAATGATCAATTTATTTAATAAATACTTGCTCCCGGCCATGTCCCGAAACTTCTTAACTACGATATAACTGGTATTGTGTCTTTCCTTGTAACCACTGGCCAATACTGCATTCACCTATATTCCGATTTTTGTTAGAGTTAATTCCCATCAGAACAGTTAAAATTGACATTGTCTACTATCAGATTTATAATTTATAATCATATTAGTATCGTTTAGAACCATTCAATGACTATCTATACATTTTACTATTTTCTGTGTTGTATTTGCATTGTTGATGTCCTGTTTTACCAAAATTTTGGTTATGAGGAGGAGAAAAAAGAGTCAATGATCATGAAGAACAAATGTATGTTGGTCATGGATAGTTTACCTTAGGATGCAGAATTTGGTGGCAAAACCTCGGCAAAACCTAAATAATTATGATGAATCTAATAGTAATCTTGAGGCACCAAATGCTCTTCCTAATAAGAATACTATTGCGACGAATCACATTTCATGATTTTGAAAAAGTCCTTTCCTGTGTAGTTATACATCATGATTCGATAGATTCGCTATATAATAATATACAACATTTGATATAGCGCCCTATCTAGCTAACATAAGCTACTCGAAAGCGGTTTACATTACATAGATATACAATTAATACAATTACCATATACATTAATCAATACAATTTTGAGGAATTCGCAGGAGTTGCCTTATCAGGCGCTAACTACTAGTCCTATGCCACCTGGTTAATATCACCCTATGTGCGTATAACCAATAACACTTTCTATTAATCTGGCCTCATTATATAAATGAGTCATGTGGGCCATTAAACAGAGTGTTCTACTGGAGTATTTTCGTTATACGCTTTGGAAACGCTGTGCATAGTTGTTGTCTTAACATTCATTCCAAAAACGTGGTTTCGTTGTCAGTCAAATAAAGTCCCGTCTGCCGTGTCTACGAACAATCTTGACTATTTTCGGAGATATGGCAAAAAATATCACAGTCCATACGTGGCGTGTTCTTTTTGTATTGACCTTCAGTTTATATTGTTAATAGTCTTTAAATGTAAAATACATTTAACCGTATCACAATATAAGGTGTGAAGTTTCTTTCAATCGCCATAAACCACAGCCAATTAAAACAAATGATGTCTATAATGATCCAACCGATGTTTTGACTAGACAAATGGCGTTATGATAATTGGAATGTCAAAATGTGTCTATTTTCTCCGCATTCCATGGTAACACATATATATAACTCCT
Organism: Mizuhopecten yessoensis; assembly: GCF_002113885.1. Lineage (NCBI taxonomy): Eukaryota > Metazoa > Mollusca > Bivalvia > Pectinida > Pectinidae > Mizuhopecten > Mizuhopecten yessoensis. The sequence goes on from NW_018407582.1 coordinate 590,196, forward strand.
CTGCGATTTTGCCGTGACGTGATGGGAATTGGTCAAAGACATCACAATAGTGGGCCCTGGTGATATAGACTTTTGTCTACGTTAATAGCTCCGTCACATTTACAACTTTACAAATAAATACACAAGCTAAATTTGCAAAATGTGCTGGGTGTTGTGAAAGCGCTTCGCCTTATTTTAGTTGCAAAGACACCAATATTTATATTGTATCCAATTATGCACGGAATGAACAACTTAAATGGTACTAATGTGTTTTCTTCTTATACAAGATAAAGCTGATACAAATGTGATATAGGCATTTGTGCTATATGTAAAAGAGGCCTTGTCATTCTGCATGCAAACAAAGGTAAAACAATGCTTTCGCAAGACACAACAATCATAAGTATTGGTCTAGTCTCAAGGCCGTGGCCAAGACTATATGTAAAAGACTTGTCACGCGACATTAAGTCGTGAGTTGTGGGCCGGACAAACTGTGCCGCGTCGGTAAGGCTGACGGTAAGCATTGACAATTGCGATATTTGCTTTATTCTTGCGACTATCTCTGATATCAAGAATTTCCTCCTTCGAAGCCTCATTTGAAATGTGCATAAATTTCTATTACTTCACAAAAATAAACCGAATCTTTCAATTTTGATCAGGAAAATAAGTTCTTTTATAAAAGTCTGTAAAAATGGATGCATTGATTTGATGGCTTTTACATGTAATTATTGCTATTTAACAACTAAATTGACTATTTTCGATTAACTGAAAAATTTCATCAATACAAAGTATTTAATACTAAAATCGAAATAGTTTTTGATAGCGACAATTTCAAAACAAAATACGCAATAACTACAAATATATTCCTTTGTACTTGTGTTACAGTGTTACATGTATATTGGTGTGATTTCAAAATCTACTAAACAATATTGGAACCCAATAGTGTTTAGTGGATTTTGATATCACACCAATATAACTATGTGGTTTATTCTGTAAATTAAAAAAAAAAAAAACAACACATTACACATTCCTTACATCAAGGGACATAACTCTTACATACATACTTTGAGTTATCACAATAATGCATACTAGTACATTAGATAGATGCGTTTTGATACATACAATGTACATATCAATGATATAACATTACGTTCCACATAGCAATAAACAGTTGATATGAAATAACATTATACTAATATACAAAATATGTCTAAATATGAAAAAATACATTTTAAACTTACCCCAAAGATCCTGCGTGGGTGTACAGAATTTCCCTTTTGTCTTAAGAGACGTATTAAAGGCAGTTCTTACAGTTATACATGTACTACTGAAAATGAAACTTACACTCTATCCATTTCTTTACATTTAATCAGAATATTATAATTAAATATGAAAAAAAAACCTCAACCTTTCATTCTACCAATATTCTGATTATACATTACAGAATATACATATAAATGATAATAATGGAACATATCTGGTAAAAAAAACTCAACCAGTTCTCTAATTCGTCAATTATTATATCAGAACACTTCCAATATCCCAAAATTGTTCTATATCCTACATTGTACAACGCCTTGCTGCTGGGTGATATTAGTCAAGTTAAAACCCATACAGTTGTTAGCTATAAACAAAAAGAAAGTACTCACATTCCACACATTCTTACATACAGGTAACACACAAACATTAAGGGTCCTCGCATCATATTCTTTCAAACACAACTATACTATCACACAACCATTTAAGGCTCCTCACACAAAGATCTTTCATAATATTTAGATCCATTCAAAGTCTTACACACAAAAAATATATATATCCCTGTTACACATGTAGTTGGCAATATTACTATGAAACCGACAATTTGTCAAAGAAATATCAAGAAATACACATTTATACCACGCAAACTTCTAAAAACCTCCAGCGATTTATGATCATATAATAATTATATGTACGATTTGATATAGCGTCCTATCTAGCTAACATAAGCCACTCTATAGCGCATTACAGTACATAGATATACAATCATTACAATCGGCATTTACATTTATAAATCCAATTCAGAGTAATTCGCAGGAGCTGCCTTATCAGGCGCTAACTACTAGTCATATGCCACCTGACTTATATCTCCATATATGTGTATGCCTGCGTGTGTGCTGGAAAGGTATTGCAATGCTACTGCAAATACCTTCACCGTCCCTGTATATAAATCGTGCCAGACAGAGGAACACTTTTTCCTACAAGTAATGATACAGTTTGTCTGTCTCTAAGGATGGCGCAACAGACGCAAATTTTGAACCAGATATTTTTTAACGCTGTGTGTCTGGCATCTTCCTTTTGCTCTTCCCATCAAGTAACAATTTCAGTTCGCCGAGAGTCAAAAATAACAAACCGCTAGAGATATATGATAAATTCTTTGCTAGTTGCAGTATTTGTTAATGGCCTTCAAACAGTCGGGGTCATGTGGATAAGTGTGTCTATGGAGATACCATCGATTAAAAGAGTAAGTAGAAGATAACAGAAAATATTGATTAACATAGTGAACTGAGAGGATACAAGATACCACAGGTCTATTCTTCCCTCGATCTGTGGACCGAATAAGGAAAGCATGATGTGTGTGAAGTTGTCATTGATAAAACTATGTTATCAAAATTGCATTTTCTAAGGTTCTCTTTAAGTCTTTCTTAATACCTTTCGAAAGGCAAAGGTATCGCGTCTGGTAATAAATTTGCCTATTTGACATAGAATGAGCTTACCTCTTAACAATAAAAACTGAAACATTATCCAACAGCTTACTATTTCAAATAAAAAATATCGAAAATTTCTTTAAAAACAAATATACGCCTCTCGTGTTTCGCTAGAAGAATGTAATTGACAATTCAATAATCCATTGTATTATTAGCTTGGTAACATAAAAAGCGTGTTTACCAGAAATGATTCAAAGTGACATATGCATCACTGCATTAGTAAGTAATGCAAAGTAAAATTATATTAAGATGAATTTGCGTATTCTATCTTCTACCGTATATATAGAAAATAAAGAAACCAAAAGGTCTCTTCTCTGACTAATAAGAGTAACAACTCACAATGCCAAGTCGTGGGTCGTTTAATGTTCATTTGTTCCAAATAGATTTGTGGTTCCACGAATTGGACACTTTATGATTCTTTTTTTTTTGTGTTAACACAGGAAAAAAGTAGGCTCTGACATGTAAAGGTTCCGGGTTCAGATCTGGAAAATGCATTGTTATGGAATACTTGTTCTAAAAATATAATGTAGTTTAAGTTGTACGTACTCTCTACCTTTATTGATGTATTCTGATTCAGATACATCATGGAATAAATTGTATCTCTTTCATTTTATTTAGGCGTTAAAATGACGACGATTACTATACCGAAAAGGAAAAGAAATTGACATTTAAATAACTTGAAGTAGACATATGCCAACCCAAACCATCTTTTCATAAATATGTCTGGGCTAGCAGATCATGTTCTCCCGAATTACCAACCTATTCGATGAAAATCCCGTAATTCCTTAGGGAAGTTAAAGCAACGTTACAACGCGGCGAATCATGGATTACATCCGAAGGAAATTGTGTTTCTGTATCAAGGGATGAACAATTAAAATAATTTTTAGATGATATATATCAGCATCCTTCTATACATCACAGACAAATGTCTAGTTTTATAAGCTTTGGTATTACTCACACTCAAAGATAGCTCCAGCGACATAAGTAGCTTTGCGTACATTATCTATAGATGCAAATTGTTCAAAAATGCAGATTTTATTATCAACATTTAATTTCACTTCAAAGGGCCGGTTTCCAAAACGGCCCCTTCTCTGATTCGAATTTCCTGTTGGTGGTGCATTGCCCATGCCGTTGTGGTCACAAATCTATAAAGTATAAAGATTTAGGTCACTTGGTTTGTTTTTTATGGCTCCTCAAAGTTGTACCTTTCAGAAGCTGTCTAAGTGTTGATNTTATGTTTTATGAATAAACACGATGTTTTGGAAATATTTATCAAAAGAAATTTATACTATGTTGCGAATTACAATTTCGAGATAACCTTCTTTTATTTACGAACTTATGTCTTTGATGCTGAAATTGACAACTTTATAAAAATACATTTTCACTGAAATTATGAAATCTGGGTGTCGGAAAGGTGTAAAATTATTCTTCGGAAAAGAAAAAAACAGTAGTTGAGCTAGATAAAAAATTATACGGGGGCAGGCTCCTATGGAGAATTAACATTACTGGAAACAGGCCCTTTAGCAAAGAAACCCTACTTCAACTGGAGTATGGTTTTGTTTCGGCCACGATATGTATAGTTTGGAATTTCCGTTACAACCGTATAGTAATTTCTGCGAGTGTGGGTGGGTTGATTTATACAGAGTGTAGTAAACTGCACAAACTATTGAAAATCCACATCCATGTAAATCAAACCAGATATGATACATGCTTGTACAAGAACGTGTATAAAAAACCAACTAATATATATCCCATCTTTTACAGAAATGAATGAGTAATAGAAATAGGAGATACATTCCTTAGCCATTGCATTGCCGTTAACAAAGAGTCTTTATATGTAAATTATAGAACAAGGGTGAATGACATGTTACTACCGAAGTGAATAAAGTCAAATTAAATGAAAATATTGATAACCATGAATATGACAAAAATAGCAACGTCTGTCTTTCATTGCATGTTCTAGAGGAAAGAGGAGACTCAAGCTACAGGTATTCTCCAAACATGAGCTCAAGATGAAGGCCGGTGACAACTGTTTCATCGACATATTGTACATGTAAGACGTACATGCTTAGACGATGTGATGCTAGGTGTGTGATGGTTTTAGGACTTAGTCATTAATGTTAATGTGATACGAGACAAGACTACTCAGTACCTTAAGTACCTTAACGACGTGCCTTAATTGGACCCAGATTCTATGGTGTCGTTATTATTTTTCGTATTTGAAAATGATGTTAAAGGAAAACGTCTTTGTACATCTCTTTCAAAATGTAATTTTGTGAACGATGCATACATCAAAACTCAAATAAATATATATATGTTTGTTTGCTTTGTCATACATATAATGTATACATACGAATCGAGGTAAGCGACAAATCCACCGCATTCCGAAAGGAAGTGGGGTTTGGCGGAATGCCGAATAGCGATCCTTGAATTGTGATAGGAACGTCACAAATGTATCGCCATTAACACGACATTGTTCATTTTCAGCCCCATGGCAGACATTTTGAAGAGGATGGGAGAAGGAGGAGGAGTAGGAGGAGGAGTGAAAAGGAAGCAACACTTAGACCTAAGTATACAGGGAAACTGTGTTTTATACTGTAAACTGTTCCTCATCACATCCTTGCCACGAACAGATCGATGTGGTTAGAATGTCTGTCATTCTTTCAATGTTAAGGTTAAAACGGGGACAAATCGGTTCACAAAAACGAAATATGCTCGTTTTATTAATCTCTGTAGATGATAGTCATGATGATTTTCAAAATCCCCTATTGATAATATATGTCTATAGATACAAAAACGGTTACACGCGATTAAACAAAGTATAGTGTTGACAAAAAATAGAATTTAAACTGATAGAGATCTTAAGCATTATAGAGTGTAAAATATATTTAATGTCTTATGGGATATTGTATTCCATTTATACTTCGTGATTCTTTTTATTATTATCGCTGTTATTGTGGTCCTATACATAACCGAAAATTATTCATAAAGCTCCCTCAATTGACATCGTTCCGGTAAAGCCATACCTGGCAACGGTGTTGCGGAAATACACTTTGCCAATTTGTTATCATTCTAAAACAGCAAAGTAATACTTGAAACGCGGAAACGGAAGTACCTATTTAACAACCTAGTAAATAATGCAGAACGCCAAACGAGTTGAACACTTAACATCTTAATATCGTAATGTCGCCTACCAGCTATCAAAAGTGCTGCCTGAAATAAACCCGTGACTTCATTTCCGGGAAATAGGAAAAATCTAGTGATACTACAAGGAAGCTAAACACAATTGTACAGTTATTGAATGCAAATTGTAATATTACTTAATATTCAAGAGAATATATAATAACGAATTGTAAAATACATGTACAGTTTAAATATTGTGATATATAAACAACAGCGATTAAGAAAATTGTAACAGTGTTTGCTTTATTTCGTCTTGTGGGGTACTCAAAATTGCGAAATAGATCTTTTGTGTCCATTGCCAACCGGATAACTATGATATTCGTTTGTGTTCGTTTTATGTTAAATTTTCGTTGGTACCTTTGGACTCGCGCAAAACATTATGACCGATTAATTGTGCGTCCTATTACCATATCCGGGTTATTGCATAAGCGAGTAGCAGAATTTAAAGATGGGTCTTACATAGCCTCATTATCAGTGGGCACCGTCGTTAATTGACCTTCATGTAAGCCATGTATCTTCTGGTTCAAATAAACCGGTCTAACACAAGCTTATTGTCGTGAGTGACTTGTACATCAATTTCTGAAAAGTGTCTTTGTGTCTTTTCTGTTGTTAGCCATTATGTCCTGATTTACTGTATTTCCATTGCGTCTGTGATCCAGGCCCTTTAAACTAATTACACGTTGCATTTCAAATGACAGCGTTAGTTCGAAGATAGTTATGTTTCCCCCAAAGAGTATCGCTGACACATTGTGTTGTGAATTCCAAAGGACGGTTTAACCGTTCGTATTTCTTTACTGCTGCTTTTTATCTGATTTATTATCACAACTTACACATTTGTTTAAGAAATGAAACAGACATGTTTTGATATTCCGTATTCCTTTCACGCTTGCATCATACCCTTTGTTAAGACCGATATGAGTGAAAAAATTGAATGTACATACATAAAGTTTCTCGAATCTAACAGCTTGAAAGCGGATGAATATTCAATTTACATGAACAAAGGAAGAATCACAACAGAATATAGTGTACTGTATTTTCTACAAACACATCGCTGGTGTTGTGGGAAGTTCAACATAGTAGCTTTAAATTTAATTTTCATACTTAAATGTCATTTCATATTACTCGCGTAGCGAATACATGGTAAATGTGATGCAAGGGAGGAAACTCCCAAATGCAAACATAAAAAAATAACTAAACCAGCTCGGTTTTAATGTTCATATAACAAAATAAATATCAGGTTGTATCGTCCTGTCGTCTCCTTATTTTAAAAACCCCACTTAAATATACACGAAAATTACCGAAAATTACTTTATAGACAGGTTATAAAATGACAATAACCCTATTTGAAAACAAAATGTACCACAGAGAGTACCAGATTATTTTTTCATTGTTAGTTTAAACATTACGTTACATCTTATTTCCAATTTTTGCACATTAAACCAACTTTAAAAAAAAACATAGAATAAAGAGGATTGGAAAACAAGCTAAGAACGTTTCCTAGTGCCTGTCCTCGTTGTTATAGGCGCATTTCAAGTTTATTTTAGATCTGAGCTTACATTTCAACAAATCATGTGTTTTCCATCTGCACACACTTTCCTTTACAGCTATACATGTTGATAGTATAATCAATCAAGCGTACAAAAATAACGTCTACAATAGATTGATACATGTCTTATTTGAACAGCGTTTGATTCTCTTTTGAATTCGTCACAATATTGCGGAATGGGAATGTATCTCCAGATGCCTAAAGGTTCAACATGCCCCCTAAAAGCTGGTGTGGTCGGTGTAAACTTAAACCCTTAATAAGTCATGTTTAAGATCCCCAATTAAACATAGGTGTTGAGATTTGCAAATTATATGTAAATCTATACGTTCTGTAATATTGAACTTGAAATCTAGTAATTTAAATGATACAGAACGATGTTAATTAAGTCTAATAAAAGCATTAATGCTGATACTCTCATCAGATTATTTCATCAACATAACATTAGTATAATATGGCAATCTCTTTTGTAATCAAACTAGAAACTACGAAATAACACCTTCTCGAAAGCTTATTCATATTGTACTTTATATGTACCTAGGTCATGCGGAGTTTAATACATGTAAATCTTATTACTACATGTAGCGGCCGAAATACATACTGGCCACATGTACTGTACAAATGGCTAAAACACAAGAAATGTAGGTATTTTTGGATAATTAATATTCAGTGAACATGACAAGAGGGAAATGTCACTGAAAACCAGACAATACATCTGACAAACATTGTATTTTAAGTGTCTGGGATTATAGATTTACAGTCAGAGCATGGAAAGGTTGCAATGTAAGGTACTGGTCTGCCAAAATACATTTTTATTTCTGTCTTACAGCATATACACCTAGGAAAATGGGTCCTCTCACTTCAGCGTCATCGTGTTTCAGGAACAATGTTACATTAAGAAGTATGTATCTGGAAAATTTCAAATCAAGCGGATCATATAAAATTCTATTAGCAACAAAAACTATTCCAACAAAACATACGGAAACATTTTAAAATCATAATCGTTAAAGCTATGGAAAGTATGAACAAAAGAAAGACTTACATGTAGACAATTTAACATTACAACGAGAAAAGGACGTCACCTTCAGCCTTATCGACAGCACTAGGCATGTTACTGTAGGTCAGATCTGAGTAATGTCGCGTCCTCAAAGATATAACCACGACAATTATAAAGACACACTAGTGTACACTTATTAGCGTCATTTTAAAAAATCGAGAAGAAATGATCCAAATCATAATTGCAAACACTTTACTTGTTGTCATTAATCTGCATTTTTCGGAACTTTGTCGGAGTTTGTCAGTCGATCCGCATCATAAAAAGGCATGTGGATGAGAAAGAGAATGTCAGAATTGATTCAGAACGCTGAACAATTGGGTTCTTTTCTACAATGCTATAAAACTGTGGTGCATGTGTTTAACTGTTGCGACTTCCGTCACGCATCTCAAATTAAAATTAAACGAGGACTCGTGTTATAACATAAATGTGCGTGATTGTTTTGTTTAAGTGTACATGTGATACGTTGTAGGAATGTGACTCTATTTACTATAGTCCTTGGCTGTGGGCGATGAGGAGAGAAAAATGCTACTTTAGCGGGGGGACGATGTGTTCCATCAACCAGCAGTATTTCAAGTTTATTAGGTTTTTTTTCACATTTTTTGATCAAAAAACGATTAAACTGCCATTAACTTAAGTGTCTGTAGTCAGATTTGTTTGATTGAAGGAGAAATAGATGCACTATATTGATCATATGGAACCCCCCCTCCAAGCTCGTTTATCTTCTGCAAAAAATCTGAGATGATGTAAGTGTGTAGAACGTAATACGTTGATGTTTTGAGCTTTCTCATATATGGTTTAGACGGGGAAAATACTGTCCGGTTATTTATTTCTGGTACTTTCTGGATTCAATATTTCATAGTGTTTCTATGGTGTTCTCTTGGAATACAGAACAATACACATGTTTGATATGCGGTTCATGTTCTCCTAACTATTCTGGACAATGTAAGATCATATTTAAATATAAACTCATAAAAACGTAAGTCCTAGATTATAATATACCATTACTTATTGACTTAGGTAGGGTTCTTTTGTATACCATCTGCTCTCGGTGAGATAGCTGTTTGATTTTGGAGTTTTAAGTAGCTGTTTGTGGTACAAGACGAGTTATCTTTCGTAGGTTATTAACAGAATAAAAAAATACAACTATCAATCTCGGAAAATAGATCTATTGAGAAAACAATGTATATTATACGAAACATTCTGAGGATATTTTTCCTGAACTTAATAGTTTTTGGGTATTATTTAAATGCGTTTGTGATCACAGCCTCAATATCAATTCACTTCTGTTTGAAACAAACAGTTGCAACATGCCCCTATCGGTGCTCTTTTTTTTTCTATGAATTTTGCAAAAAAAGTCCTTCCCGGGTATCTCTCTTTAACTTTCCGATATATCGATATTGTGCGGTCGTTAAATAACAAAAATAGTTCAACCCGATCAAGAGTTTCAACCCTCCTGAACTTGAAATCAAAGACACAACAAACGTTGTCCTTTTTTGCAATCGTTACTTACATTTTCAAAATTGTAAACCAGAGAACTACTTAGGTGTAACGGTTTTGATGTTCCTATTATGATCTTTCTCTTCTTTAACACCACTGCTTCCTTCTGTGATATATATCGACTGTTAAAGGACAAGCTTACATCACCAGGCTAATACTAGTAACAATTTTTATCATATGAAGTTCTATAATTTCGTTTTGTCTATTTGTGTGGATTGTTGATTTGTTGTCACTGTCACGGTTTTCGCTTGGATGGATTTGACTATGGTTATCATTGCAGGTGTCGTCCACAAATCAAAAGATGATTTATGTTCTGGAAGACCAGGCTTATTGTCTTTCTGCGTTTGAACATATATATATATGTGTAAATATGACATTCGTACATGTGTTGCCCTAGTTTTAACTACTTTGAATTAGAGTGAATATATTTTGTACACATCTGTATTCCCTCTTGTTGAAACCAAAGAATGTCCCTTTTTGACGACAGTGACAGTAGGAACTGAGGCGCATACCGTTTCTTGTATTTATAGGAGACAGTTACAGTGACACTCTGAATTGATCAAATTCTGATGACGTCCGGTTTGAACTTCCAAAGTTTAAACTGCACTCGATTTATATCGATTATACTTAGGTAAACACATTGTGCACAGATTAGGTAACTACTATATTATACCGAGGTGTACCCTACTGTATGTAGTAATACAAGTTATTGTGTGTTGGACAGCCAGCACGTTCGAACAGACATTTAGGCTGTTGAGAAAATTTACAGTTTGCTTTTCACATTCTGCAGGTAATATGCATGAGGGAATATTTGCTTTTTGTTTTGTTTTGTTTTGTTTGTTTTTGTTTTGTTGTCAAAACAAGCAGCAAACTGCTGCACTTTTAAGTTAACGGGTGATGAGATTGAGATAAATACTACGGAGAACGATATGAGAGTGGATTTTGATAGCAAATTGATGTTTACAATTTAGTACAAAAGTATCCTCAACTACGTTATCAAAATAGCTGATTGAACATCTAGACAAAATACTGTTCGTGCTAACCTGTTACAATGTGATGTCAAGGTTTTGGGGGGTCTATGTGTGGGAGGAAAACCGGAGTACCCGGAGAAAACCCGCGTGATCGGGCAGGTGACCCCAACCTTTTCACGTCCGATCGGTGAATCGAACCCCGGCCGCCTTGGTGAAAGGCAAGTGCGCTATCCACTGCACCATATTACCTTTGGTGAGCCACAAAGAGCAGAAATCCTATATAAGAATTTTTTATCCAGAACGATTCTGATAGTTGTCTAAATGACGTTGCACAAACAAAATATTATAGAAGTCAAGATAAAATAGGACAGAAAATGCATAATCGGTATCTCGATTATGGAGCTACATGTATCATGTCTATTGCGTTAATAAAGACTCTCATTTAGAATAAGTACCGTTTACCCTGCATTTTACTACTACGAGTTTCTATCTATTTTTACCTTCCCTCAGAGGACTTCAACCGGTCTTTAATTTATCCCTACTATATGTATTCAGTATTCCTATTTTAGGAAAACATAATGGCTATAGACTATACTGAATGAGTTCGTAACAGCATTAAACACCAGTGTAAAACTGTATTGTGTGGTGTATTGCCTGTCGACTCATACACACTGCATGTAGCTCATTCTTTGTTAAACGATAATAAAATGGATTTTAAAAGGAAAGCACATAAAATAGGCAAACAAATGTCGGCTTATCAAAAGACGTATTTTGATGGGAATATCGAAGATGTTTGTGTACTCATTGTGGATTTAAAATATTTTTCAATCACAAAACAACCGCCCTAAATATTCCCTAATGAGATAAAGATTAGTTCTGAATGCATCATACTTTGTAAATCAACAATTAAACATAAATCGCAATGTTTGTTAAGAGCAAATATTTAGCATGATCCTCTGTTCCGTAAGCAGAGAGTACCGATCTGTAATGGATTCAGTCGCAATCACCTACACGCATTTGGATTCGTTTCAGTCGCCATATGTAGAGGAGTACACGATACAACTTAAGATCATAGGAGTGTATTGCTAAACGAAAGTAGGAAGTACATCCCTAGTTGAAAACACAATGCAGGGAGACAGTATCACAATTTCTGCATATTCTAATGTTTAATATTAAACTGATGAATATTGTATGTTTATTATTGACAGAACAGCGTGTTCTTTCAATATTAAAGTATTTCAAAGCAATCCAGGCATTAATTCAGTTGTTTTTTAATTAATGAGTCACATGCGTCCGTTGTTCTGTACTTCAGGAAACCGGCTACCTATTTTACTACTGTGAAGTTTTTCAGGAACGATAACTCTTACATGCAATTACTATGTGTATACGCTTTTATTATAAAATGTCAATTTTTAATCGTTTATAGATAATTAGTTTTACACAATTTCAGCATTTTTGAAATTGATATACATTAATGCAATACTAATCTATGTCAGTATCATTTTGATTGACATTATTTTGCAAAACATTGCGTGTTTCATTTTTTTTTCAAAATTCCCTCATTTTTACATAGATTTCCATATAACATTNCCTCATTTTTACATAGATTTCCATTTAAAATTCTTACAATTCTGACAATCTATATTTTTTTTTTGTGGCAGAAAATTTTCTTTACTTCAAAGCAATATAACTACAAAATTCTACTGAGAAATGGCGACACAATCCTATTACCTTAATGTGTGCTCTGCATATTGAGTTTGTCTCTATCACTGTAAAGATGAAGAAAAGAAAAGGTATCAATCGAAATGTCTTTGCAATTGCTAAATCTGCCATATGTTGTACGCTTTATCCTTGATTAGCAGACAAAACAACTTATGGTTATATTTTCCATAGAGCTGTCCAGTTAGTTCAATCGTTTGGAGTAAATTACGTCTAATTATATATTTGTGTGCTTAATTCTCGGAAAAGATGATCCAATGAAAATGCATATATACAAAAACTGTATAGAGGAACGAACAATTAATTGATGCTGCTTCTCAATGAAATTGATACCGTGTGTAATCGATTGACATATATCTTTCTTTAAGACAGGGACATCAAATACTTAGTCATCGTGTGGCATTTTGCCATCTTTGGTAGATACCAGTCTGACGGTATACACAGGTTATTGTCCCGTAAGCTTTTTTAACCACAAAGATATTTTAATATTGTGCAACGATCTAATGTAAGCGTTCACAACGTACATATATTTCTCTGTCCGAATCACGATAATAAAAGGAACAAAACAGCCTGCATATGATCAATCAAACCACCAGTAAACCCGGTATTTGCATGTAATAAATGTATAAAGGTGAATGAAACCAATCGAAATTTTGTCCATTATGATTCACGCCGGCATTGAAAAGATCTTTTTCATTTACACAAAAACTTGAAATACTATATTGAGTATGTATACGTCACAAGGTACTTTACATTACACAAGCCCTAATGACATCCGTTATATCTCCTTACTCTACTTTCTTACAAATGATTTAATTACATGGGTCCGGCATGTGACTTTATATGATACAAAAAAGGGCTGTAGCTACCAATCATTACGTCATATCTCCCTGGATTCACATTTAGAGTGGTAAAGTTGTTGTTTGACTCGTCTACAATGTACATACGGGACACATGTGAGGCCAACGGTGTGTTCTTTTGAACAGGTACGTACAATTTATATTGGGTTTTAAAATATTTGTGCAGTGTTTATAATCGTGAATCTATAATGTATGTGCGTGCAGCTTGTTACAAACACGTTACCGGGTGACAACCGACCCGGAAGATGTAAACATGTACTAGGGAAGCCGTTGTCAGTAATTTATTGACATCGTTTACACACTGCAAGATAAAACCATTCATTATTTATCGAACCTTTCGATTTGTTTAAACAAAATGATTACTGGATATTATATTTTTATGATGACATTTTTAAGTGAAATGCTGTATATTATATAAATTTCTATGTTGTGGTCTAATAATCTAACTATGCAAAACAGAGCGAGTTGTAGCGTAGTGTCGCAAATTCTCATGTTCAATGATCATTGGATCATTATAAAGACTTTACCTTTTTAATGATTCTTAGGAAGGGGACGACAGGGAAGGGCATGTTTTGCTTCAATTAAGCCGATATAATGGGCTGCACATCTAGTGTAAGTATTGTATGTGTTTGTCACGTTTACCACGTGTGAGAGGGTACATGTATGTGTTTGTCACGTTTACCACGTGTGAGAGGATACATGTATGTGTTTGTCACGTTTACCACGTGTGAGAGGGTACATGTATGTGTTTGTCACGTTTACCACGTGTGAGAGGATACATGTATGTGTTTGTCACGTTTACCACGTGTGAGAGGGTACATGTATGTGTTTGTCACGTTTACCACGTGTGAGAGGATACATGTATGTGTTTGTCACGTTTACCACGTGTGAGAGGGTACATGTATGTGTTTGTCACGTTTACCACGTGTGAGAGGATACATGTATGTGTTTGTCACGTTTACCACGTGTGAGAGGGTACATGTATGTGTTTGTCACGTTTACCACGTGTGAGAGGATACATGTATGTGTTTGTCACGTTTACCACGTGTGAGAGGGTACATGTATGTGTTTGTCACGTTTACCACGTGTGAGAGGATACATGTATGTGTTTGTCACGTTTACCACGTGTGAGAGGGTACATGTATGTGTTTGTCACGTTTACCACGTGTGAGAGGATACATGTATGTGTTTGTCACGTTTACCACGTGTGAGAGGGTACATGTATGTGTTTGTCACGTTTACCACGTGTGAGAGGATACATGTATGTGTTTGTCACGTTTACCACGTGTGAGAGGGTACATGTATGTGTTTGTCACGTTTACCACGTGTGAGAGGATACATGTATGTGTCCCTAATCGAGGTCCAGCTCGAAAATTAAAGGAATAGAGAGAGGAAAAAAGTTGGCGAGATTTTAGATATGGAGTGGGTGGAAGGGAGTAAGACATGAATAATTGCTTACATAATAGTTACAGAGATATAATGTTAAAGATATGTATACATGTAGCAAAACGTGTAAAAACAAAGTTTACATTAGCCCGACATAATTTCGAGGTTGTCCATGTAGACACTGTGGTTTGAACTAATTATAAAAAGAGCCAAGCATTCAGTCTGGACTGCTTGAGTGATTGATCTCACAGCAACCTCAGCATTAAAGGGGAGGTAACTCGCGGAATACGTTCACAAATTAGTTTATACGACTCACTTCCCATGGTCATGCTGATTTTTACAAATATCAATATTTTCTAATTATTTGGTATTTGTTCCTAGACCTATCCGGCTGGTACAAAACAGAAGAAAATACGACAGATACACGTGAACATGGTGAACAAATTGATGGACATCATCAGTCCGAATTTCCCAACGACCTGGACCCTCCTGCTGAACGCTTTGTCTCCGTACCTAGGCAATGAACAACTACACGGCCAGAGTGTCACAGACATCTCAAACATATGTAGGAGCTTGATGGCTAAGCAGATTATCTCCTATGGGTCGTATGATAAATTATATACTGCGGTAGACGACATCGATAGCAATGCAGCGGTGGTCATCTCTTCTGCAGTAGCATCAATCCAAGCCCTGATTTTGGAAGGTTTGTTAGATATACATATCAGTGTTATAGATTACCGTTGAATATCGCAATTTAATTCAATTTTTTTACTTAAAAGTCAGGATATGGAGGTTTAACACAAAATCGGAAGGACTTATTTATGAAAATCGATTCACTGAAATGATATATCAACACTTCTAGCTGACCTCTCATTACTTCTGTTCAAAATATAAATGCAGTACGTAATAACATCAAGTACACTGACTTTTAGATATAGTGTGGTGATGCTATACATTAGATTTAGCCATTAATAAAACACCACTAGATATGTAATGTACATTGAAATAAAGATATAGAATTGTGGTCAAAACTGATTTATATTCTTTGTGAAATGAACACACATAAAAACACATTTCATGATATTCAACAGGTATCATTCTCGTGGAAAATGTACTGATTTTAACATACATTTGTATGTAACACATGACAAAAAACATATGTTTGTTGAGAAAATAATGTTTCTATCTATCTTTTGCCGTTGACATGTTTGATTTTAGCTCTACCGATAGGTGTATTTATGCATCTACTCACTATAACAAGAAACGACACAAAACGGACTGTGAATGAAAAAGGCCATCCTCAAAGAGGGTGACTAACTATTTATTTATAAAATTTGAGGAAATTTTCCGAATTAGAAATATAGCATAAAATTACATACATATAATGTACATGAAACTTTTAACTCTTGAGTACATATCATGCCTAGCTGCCTTATATCTGTAGTCATTTCCCCTAAAGCTGATCAAAATATTTATTTTCTTTACCCTTTTAAGGTAAAACAGAGGGAGACGTTTCTAATGAAGTGATAGGAGACAGATCTGACAAAACCTTACCAATCAAAGGAGTGTACTGTACAAAGTTCTCGTCCAGGATCATTAGCGATACTAAAGAAGGGAGCTACATGGTCCAGCGTATGGTTACGTTACCGAATGATCGAGTGATTGTGTTGGATAGGGATAACACGAAACTAAAACTGTTTAGTTCTGAATACAAGTTCATGCACTCTGTTTGTGTGAGCGGGTTCCCTGTGGGATTGACGGTAGTGGATGAGTCTACGGTAGCCGTGTCGGATGAAAGCACAAACTGCATCGCACTGTATACAGTACATAACATTGTAAACAAGTCCGCGTCAATACAGTGTGGAAGGGAGGGCGGGTACCTCATGGACATTTCATATAGCAATCACCATTTTATTTGTCTAAAATTTAATTATGCTGACAAAGTAAGAACAATAGAACGTGTTAGCATGACCGGACAAAGAGAGACAGTGTTTAAGGGTCAGGAATGGTGTGACATAGGCTACCATGTTATTGCAAGGGAGAACAGGTTTTATACAACGGAGTGTGTGAGGGATACAGTTAGATGTATGACGTATGATGGGAAGGTATTGTGGAAGAGGAAGACACCTTTTGGACCGATGGGGATAACCGTTGTGAGAGGGACACTGTGCGTCGTGGCGTTAACGAAGGGTGTGGTATGTCAGCTATCTCTAGACGGTGAGAGGTACGATCACCAAGTAATACAAGGCGTAACTAAACCTTACATCTACTGCATCTGTTACCAAAGTGTGAGAAAGAGACTCTTGGTGTCAAGTAGTATCCCTGGCGAACCAATCAAAGTGTATACGATCAGCTGATACCTGTTCCCATTGCTATGTATACGCAGGGACAAGGACATTTGCTACAGTTGACATGATTGGACCTAAATCTTATTTTCCCAACGACAGTTACATTTTTTGCATCCACCAAAAATGTGAATTTTGATGCAAAAAAGTTACGTGGGATTGATTTTCGACCTTTTTCATGCTTTGCGTATGTATGTACGACCAATGGTTGTGGCATTTTTACCGAGATTTGATCAAAACCCCTAAGATGTTTAAATTTTGAGAACATTTGGTCCAAACAATACATCTGTAACAAATTTGCTAGTTCCTGCGGGTGTCACCGACATTTTTTGTGTTGTTACCTGCAAGGTTTTCCGTTCGATGGTTGTTGCCGCCTTGTGATACATGTATGATATTTTAATGACGGCATGTTCTTACCGAGGCTGTTATTGTCAAGCCTTCAATATGAAGAAGTGTTGTAAGCTCGTGTAGCAACTAGTTTTGTTGAACTGATACCTCATTAAATGTTGTTTCTATATTTGTACACAATTTTATCTTTTAATGGGCATTTTTGGCTATCATTTGTACAGATACAAAGTATTTCAGTGTTTTTGTTCAGCTTGCATAGGGGTGAAATATAAACAGTATCATTAGAAATCAGTTTTACATGTACATGGTTTCAAAAAATCATACTTTTACAGATTATGTCGACTTTTTACACTTTAAAGTCATAATTATGAGCTCGTCTTGATGATTTTCTGCTGCATTCATTTATAAGTGTACTTGTTTACAAAATAATTTAACTTCTAACGATTATTATATTTCAAATCATAACTATGATCTCAGTCAGTTGATGTGTGGTTTTATTTATATTGTATCAAGTCTTCAAACAGATATTCACTGTTATTGATGTTTTCATGTAAAATCTGCTGATATATGATCTACAAGGTAAAAGTGACGATATACATTTATTTAGTGATTATATAAGCAAATTCCGCTTTAAATTAAAAAGCAATAAAAACAGTAGCTTTGCTTTTGCATATGTTTAAAATATATTCAACTAGATATATAGATGTTATTAACTAATAAAAAAGAATCAGTTACTTATAGCATTGCATGTTTACCGCAATTAATTCAACATTATATGCCAGGAAAGGTACTTACTACTCCAGCTAGAATGCCCTCGTCTCTGTAGCAAAAGATTTTCTCTATGTCTGCAATACTAAATACATGTATATGTTCAGAGTTAGAAATAACTTCATATAGAAGTAACTACATTGTCACCTTCCAAAATATACACTCCAGCAAACATGTACTGTATATACTCACCAACAAATAGGAACCCGTGATGAACATATCTGGGAAGAACAAATATAAAATGTTGTTGATCAATCCTTATCAGAAACAACGACACGTATTAACCATGCTATTGGAACGACACGTATTAACCATGCTATTGGAACGACCCGTATTAACCATACTATTGGAACGACACGTATCAACCATGCTATTGGAACGACACGCATTAACCATGCTATTGGAACGACCCGTATTAACCATGCTATTGGAACGACCCGTATTAACCATGCTATTGGAACGACTCGTATTAACCATGCAATTGGAACGACACGTATTGATCATGCGATTGGAACGACACGGACTAACCATGCTATTGGAACGACGCGTACTAACCAGGCTATTGGAATGACACGTATTAACCATGCTATTGCAACGACACGTATTAACCATGCTATTGAAACAACACGTATTAACCATGCGATTGGAACAACACGTATTAACCATGCAATTGGAACGACACGTATTGATCATGCGATTGGAACGACACGTACTAACCATGCTATTGGAACGACGCGTACTAACCATGCTATTGGAATGACACGTATTAACCATACTATTGGAACGACACGTATTAACCATGCTATTGAAACGACACGTATTAACCATGCGATTGGAACGACACGTACTAACCATGCTTTTCGAATGACACGTATTAACCATGCGATTGGAACGACACGTATTAACCATGCTATTGGAACGACACGTATTAACCATACTATTGGAACGACACGTATTAACCATGCTATTGGAACGACGCGTACTAACCATGCTATTGGAATGACACGTATTAACCATGCGATTGGAACGACACGTATTAACCATGCGATTGGAACGACACGTACTAACCATGCGATTGGAAGGACACGGACTAACCATGCTATTGGAACGACACGGATTAACCATACTATTGGAACGACACGGATTAACCATGCTATTGGAACGACGCGTATTAACCATGCGATTGGAACGACACGTAATAACCATGCTATTGGAACGACGCATACTAACCATGCTATTGGAATGACACGTATTAACCATGCGATTGGAGCGACACGTATTAACCATGCTATTGGAACGACACGTATTAACCATGCCATTGGAACCATATCTTAGCCCCCATTTATCATTAAGAAATGTAATACATCTGTATATGGGATATTTATAAAACACTCAGACGTCATCAACTAGCGTTACCGATTTTTGCAAATGTTGGTACCGAAAATGGATCATGGCATGCTTTTTGAAATATCTTGTGCTTCAATAGCGCATACTCCTAACACGCGCTATTTTTTTACAGTGTTAACAAATACTAAATCTTTAGATAAAAAATAAACGTAACGGAACCTGCAGCTAATACGCACTGTATCAATTAATTTGTGAGAGTATCTCAGCAGTATAACACCGTCATTTGTACTGTATATGGTGTGAGTGAAAAGAAACATATCACACAAAGAACATAAGACCTTACTCGAGGGACTTTATGATTTCAGACTTTGAGGCGTTAAAGATAGTCAAAAGTTCTTTACTGGGAAATATAACTACATTTTGTATCAAGTCAGGAAGGGAGTCTTGGATCGACATTTGTTTCGTCTGGATACATATTCACAATTTCAAGGACACTTTCTCATCGTTCTGTATTTAGCCACAACATATCATGGGATATGTATGGTACAATGTAGCGTCATGTTACCATACAAATGTAATCATCACCGCAGTGTCAAACAATGGCATTTAAAAAAAGTCAGTATACTTAACTGTGTACGTCTAATCTCGAATGCATTTTAAATCAATAGATCATTGTTCCCTCATTCAGATAAGCCTGGAACTAATCTAATTCAATCTAAGGGTCTTACTGAAGTAATGCGAGTTATTCCTCTTGGATTGCATACAGAATACGTTTCCCTACGAGATAGTTAAAAATAAGTAAAAATGGGTGAAGCCATTCACCGAACTTCCCCTGACGCTACATAACCCTTTTTAACGTTACACAACGATAAAGATGATATCAAAGTAAAACGCACGCTATGTTTAAACATGACATCCTTAACAATGAACGTTACATGCACACACATGTGACTGTACCTTTAAACTTCGTACAGGTTAATAGAAACATGTACACTGTGCAAATAAGCACTTACACAGAAACAAACAGCTGTTTCGTCCTTTTAGGGCTCATCAATGACGCTAGGGACCAAACACCAAACAGAGGGACATGAGCGTTACAACATTTCTCCTTGACGGACTCATCAGTGATGCTAGGGACCAAACATTCGGAGAAACAGAGGGACATGAGCGTTACAACATTTCTCCTTGACGGACTCATCGGTGATGCTAGGGGCCGATAACTATTCTAATTAATTGACCATAATGTCAAAAGGATCAATTAATTATGATAATGAATGTTTTAATTTTTGACCTGGTTTGCAACTCTTATCAGAACGTTAGTATATGTTAGAATATCCACTTCACGTTTATACTGTACATATACATTAATGTACTCCAGTTTTGAAATATACATGTAAAACAACTTTTTTCTTTCTTTATATAATGCCCCCGATCGGCGAATACTTTATGATATGACACAACTTTGTTGTACAAGTAAAAAAGGTAAACGTAGAAAATCGTCAATACACTTTTGCTTTTGTATTAAAAGAAGAAACAAGCATGAGCAGTATCAATAGTCCGTCACTGAAAAAACTCTAGGAAAGCAGTATACACGTACTTATTTTCAGACTATGGTGATGCAACTAATGGGCCAAATCAAATTACCATAACAATAGTGATACCAGGAGCACACTTAATTAGTTGTGGATGTCGCGGAAAATATAAAAAAGAACAAAAGCAAGAATGTTCAATACTAGCGTAAAACTAGTAGTCGTGTATGGTTCAGAGGCTGGGTGCCGTAACGACAAAGACAGAAAGAAAGATTCAGTCAATTAGCAACATGAAAAAAAATATTGAAAATATGATGACTAAACAAAATCACAGTGAACATCTATGGCAAAAGTAGACCAATTACAACTATGCGATCTGATCCAAAATGGAAAATGAAATTGGTTGATATCGTTAGAATAACCAGAGTGCATACAAATAAAAAAAGAAGTCAATAACATTTCGCCCACAACCACTATCGGTTTCCTCACTCATGACTCATTGGATAAACCTGCTAGGAGTTGGTAAACATTTTTGGTTACTCACCAGTGGATAACACCCTGGGCGTGATTTCATTGGTCAATCTTTAATTTATGACGTCACGTTAACTGCTTTTCGACGTCATTTTCCACTGTGACGTCATGCTTCATGGCAATTATTTCCCCCATCGGAAACACACGGTGTATTTTCGTGAGGGAAAATGTGGATTTTCATATAAAATACGAATGTTATGAGAGAAA
This sequence comes from Mizuhopecten yessoensis, assembly GCF_002113885.1. NCBI lineage: Eukaryota > Metazoa > Mollusca > Bivalvia > Pectinida > Pectinidae > Mizuhopecten > Mizuhopecten yessoensis. The sequence goes on from NW_018407582.1 coordinate 612,207, forward strand.
CAGGTTTCCAAACTCGTGATGATTAGTTAACACGTTTATCTAACTCGCGTTAGTTAATTTTCAAATTGTAAATGACACTCGGTCAACCTCAGTTCTTTATACAATTTTAAGATTAACTAACTCGAGTTAAATAAACATGACAACCAGCCATCACTCGTTGTGGAACATCTATGTAACTAATGGGGGGAGTGGTATGAAAAATTAACATCAGCATTCATATATGAAGTGCGTCATTATTTTGTAATACATGTAATTTATTTAAGTCGAATTCAATTTCGGTAATAACCAACACATTGCTTTGTATTGTAGTGGAATGATTAACGATGGCCGCTTTGGCAGTGTCAGAGACAATGTCACTTCCCGTTATCATTGCGTATAGGAAGGATAGGACATAGCTTATATGCTATGAAACATGCAAATATTCAAGGAAAGGAAAGAAAGAAATCAATGTCAACCTAGCTACAGACTGGTCGGTAATCACCTTTCTTTTGGTGCCATGGACGTCTGAACGTGCTTTTGACATTTCACCCCTTAACTGACCGCCCAGAAATAATGGAAGGGTAATACAAGCCCGTCATGTGTTCGTGAGACACAGTTTCGACGTTCCGGCGCATGTGAGTATGATGGCGCTCAGCGGAAAGAGCACGCGCTTGTTTGTGTATGGGAGTACGCGTCATCAATATAGTGTGACGAATGCTGCGCCACTCAGCTTTTCGTCTGAGTCGTATTTGTCAGTGTAGTCACAGACTACTCTCCAACAACTAGTGATCTCTTCTTTGTTGTTTCCTCCAGACAGTCTCCGGTTAATAGGTCATGTCCTTTATCTGGTACTAGCACCAGTTTTGATAAATAACTCAAGGCAGCAATAAATTTCAATAGATATAATTCTAATATTCAAATAAGTATTTATGTTTGTACAGGTGATTTCACTCTTTCTCTATGAATAATTTCAGTCTCCACTCTATGAACTATGTATTATCATGTAATAACAACTTTGTTTAACAATAACGAAACCAATATATTCAATAACAAGTGGTGTTACAAATTTAAGATAATAACAATTATAAACAATGAATAACTTAGGTATTTAATATAATAATTACTATGAGAATCTTAAATTCAAAGTATTTGGTAATCTAGTTGGAAATGTTAATAGAAAACAATGAGCAATAAGCAGTGACTTAATTAGTAACGATTATTAATGATAATTAATAGAGATTTATAGGTAATGATATGAGTAATCAGTCCCTATGACTATAGCTGATGACTAAATAATAATAGAGATTTACAGGGACTGATATGAGTAATTAGTCCCTCTAATACTATGGGAACACTAGTCTCAGAGTATTAGCTAAGCTAGCTATGACTATAGCTGATGACTGAATAAAAGAGATTTACAGGGACTGATATGAGTATTCAGTCCCTCTAATACTATGAGAACACTAGTCTCAGAGTATTAGCTAAGCTAGCTCTATGACTATTAAATAATGACATTTTATGGAAAATAATGCTTAATTATTTTCTTCACTATATTTCAACTTAACAATTTACCTATAATGCCTTGATGACCTAGATAGAGCTACGGCTCCAAATGCCTCCAATCTCCATATAAGGAAATGTAGACTTTGATTTAGAGATTATGCTACTTTTACCTCAAGGATATGTAACCGCTTCACTCATTCCTGCGCAGAACTATATAATAATTTGTTAATGTAGTGCACACTACAAATGCACATATTATATCCTTCTTATTGTCTTTTACACACTGATACAAGTAAATAAAGTCTTTCATGACTGTCTACATTCGTAAAATGACCACATGAACATTCATAAACGTTGGAATGAATATCGCCAATAGCAGACGGCAGCTCACCACTATGCATTGGACGAGAAGTTGTAGCGAGGGACTGTCCGACTTGACTCGGCGGATATTACGTATTTAGACTAAATAGATCGTGAGTACTCAAAATATGACTATGCTTAAACTCAGAATCATCCAGACTTTCTAGATTTTCATTCATTTACCACGAATGGTGTTATAGTTACCGAGTATCGTACCTTGCAGTGTAAGTGCTGATGCTGTTGTCTATACAAAGATGGCGGCTACGACAGGGTAGTCGTTAAACTCACGTTGAACTTAAATTCATTTAAAATGACTGATACCTTTACTAATGTTTCATACGCTTCACAATGGAAGTTAAGAATCATTGCAACTCATTAAAAGTATTGCCATAATTTTCCAAGTGATATTCAGCGAATACTAAGCCATAGAACGCGGTTGTTTACAACGTTACTGCAGAACGTTGCGAAGCACATGGGACTGACTCCACAATTGGAATGTAGTATTTTCACCATCCCTGACACTTCGCTACAATAGGTTTAACATAAGTAGCCGTCAAAGCAGTTTTCAATAGCTGGATAATTCTGGTAATTAATCCCGAATTGCCCTTTTCTCGTCATGTCTGCACTGTCCTTCACATAACAAATGTCATTAAAAAAACTCGCGCCACTATTGGATACGGTTTGTTGTTGTCTTTCTTCCCGAATCGATGTTCATTTCCAAACTCAAGTGTCTTATTTCGGTATCTGTGTTTGCACAACCTCTTTCTATACATCCATGAACAAATTAATATATTTCTCCCGCTGATCTATTTAAGAATCCTTGATATCGTCGCATTCCTTCATGTCTACATTACCCGTATCGTTCACCGGAATGTAACTGCCGAGTTACAGACCTTGGGACTAAAGCAACAGATGTACACTTAGAAATATAATTTGCACCGACTAATGAAATATAGGAAGTATTCTGTAGGATTTGGGACTTGGTATGCACCGTCTTACAACGTGATCCCTATTCCGTCTTTGCGTATTGCAGAGTTATCTTCTCTTGGGAGCAGGTATTGATTGTTACGTCATTGGTCTATGTGAGAAAATTACGTCGTTTTCTCAAAAATTGATGACGTTTCTTTCACAAACAAGTGACGTAACAATCAATAGCTGCTCCCAAGAGAAGATAACTCTGCAATTCACAAAGACGGAATAGGTAGGGCGTAAGAACTATACCTTTTGCCCCTATTGCATGATCGTGAGAGGCGACTAAATTTGGGATCTTTTCTCTTCTTTCAAAACATCTTTCTTTTTCCTATTGTCTCCCTTGGCAATGCCTCACTTTTGGCCTTTAGTTGACAGTTTGCTCCTTTGAGGAAGGATTTGGATTCTGTCCCCTGGCCGAGACATACCAAAGTCTGTAAAAATGGTAGTTTCTACTCCTGCTTAACGCTCAGCATTTAAGGAGTGGGACGACTAGTTCGCCCGTTGTTCGTATAATGTGACTGGGTGGGGTGTCCTGCTCGGTGTGTCTTGTTGTCTTCGGCAGCATGCTTCAGTGGGGTAGCACTATAAAGTCGGCATCAGTTCCTCGCTAGCACAAGGTGACAAACACGAACATATCGCAGCCTCCCAAAACACACACACATACACTACATGCATGCATCTTGCACACAGGGGAGGCCGTCCTTAACTGACCATAGCTGTTGAAAGGACGTTAAACAACACTAAACCAAACCAAACCAATCTTACAATTTATAATGATTAGGCAACAGACAGGATACCGGGCCACAAGTGCATTTCATAACTAGTTTAGTCCCGTTTCCAATATTTTTACTGAATAAAAATTAGCGACAGCCATTATGACAACATTTAGCTTAGTAGGGGTTTGATTCAATAAAACTTTGTTGTGTTTTGTTCCATATATTATGTATTATTAAAAAATCCTTATGGGTGTATGATATTTGAATATATCACAAAAAATTGCAATGTCCATATTGATAACACGTTTAAGACTTGATGTCTTGGATATTTTACATATGAGAGACATATTCTGCAATATCATATTCATATCAGTAAATCAATTCTGCTTTAAACGTCAAAATAACCTATAAACAAATCACATTGCATCTTAACATGTGTGCACCTGGTCCACTTAAGGATTGAATTCTGTTTTGTTGAGGTTTATGGGTTATAAACCTCAATGGGTCTTGAGAAAAAACTTTTTTGGGGAATTTGTTTCAAGACGCATTGAGGTTTATACCCCATAAACCTCAACAAAATGGGATTCCATCCTTTTATTTACATTCAGAGCGATATTGATATTTGTTCGAATAATTTCTAAAATATCGGTCTTGTGCAAGTCTAACACCACGGAAGGTATTAAAACTTATGACGTCATCACTCCCTGTGAGACGTCGTCCTGGTAAGATGAATAAGCAAATTAAGATGTAAATTATTTTTTGACAAAAAAAATAATAATAATTGAAAACAATCTATGAATGGAACTACTTCCCGCGCTCCGCAGAATAACAGAGTAATCAGGTTGATAATATGCTGATGTATTCATACGCCAACTGAAAAGTTCATTGAAAAATAACTTTTAAAATGTTAAGTAGGCATATTGAGTCCCAGTTCAGTAGAAATGTAAATATTTTATTATGAAATGTTAACTTGATATTTAATTTTATGTCAGTATGAATTAGTCCTCTACACGAAGTGGTTAGGCTAGTGTTCAGAAAAGTGAAAAAGGAATCCATTTTGTTCAATCTAGATTTCTTAACTTAATAGATTTATGAGATGTGATGTACCTTTAGGGTATCCCTGTCCTGCATACACACTATTATATAATGGACATATTATATGGTTTCATATGCAACCCATTTCAAATTGTAATTTAATTTAATTGATACCACAATAAAATTTACCATAATGCTCAAGATTAAATCATTCTGATAACTTAAAAGTGTAAATCATATCAGATTGCTAAATTTAAGATAAGTTTCCAATTATATGTCTCTTGATGTAAACCCCCTGCAGGTCGGTAATCGAGAAAATATTACACCTGCTGTTACCCACTGCGTGTATCGTAAGCGGCGACCAATGTTGGAACGCCCTGCAAAATTGTGGATTTGTTTTTGTGCCCTCTGATTGGGGACACAAAAACGACCAAAATAAATCTGCTGCAACCATTGCAATATTTGTGATTTTTTTTATCTTTCTTTTTACTCCTAACTACCATTTATGTCCTAGCGCTTTGCTTGGCAATTCCTCACTGATGGCTTCGATGTTGAGCGTTCGCCAAAGTGATGAAGGCAATGGGTTCTCTTCCCTGGCCGGGACATACCAAAGTCCTTAAAAATGGTAGGTGTTATTTATTCCCTGCTAAACGTTCAGCATACCCTGTCTCCGGTACACATACACACATGCACGCTTACACAACACACATGGAGGCACTTCTTTAAATAACTGAAGCTGTTAATAGGACGTTGCACAATATAAAACCAAACCAAATCAAACCATCTTGATGCTAAAGTACACTATCAAATATGAATGAACTGCGACAGAAATGTATATTTGATTGATTCTGACACAGTTTTGAAATAAAAATAACGTACAAGTTTAAAAATAAACTATCCTGTCTAGAAAACAAAATTGTTTAACGCAATGAAGGGTTTATAGTCCCTTTTTTCTTTGTTGTGTTTATACATATGTTTCGGATCATTTTTACTGAGATTTTCATTCTTTCGACCTTCATGTCATTGCTACGTAGATTCTGGGTAGATACACCATAGTACATTTTGACTTTCTGGATAAAACAATATTTTTAGATATTTTCGTTGCTTTCTTTCTTTACTTTATTCTAGCGATTATTTTAATTTTCAATCTGTAAAGTTGAATGTTTAAAGTTGAAAGTCATATGAAATTAGAACGAACGGTTATCATTATTTAAACTACTGCAATGAAAGGGAACATATCTGCTAATGCTGTGACCTCATGACGTCATTACATTTTCTGACGTCACATTGGCTGCTCTTCATATGTTATGAATACAATAAGTTGTCACATAGGTATCATGTTATACAGTTAATATGTTATCGGTAAGTGTTGTCATTTGCAATCAATGTTATCAATCTTCTATTGCAAACATATGTTGTTCACTGATAGTGCACTGATTAAGACAAACGATACTGTTTCCAGAACTTTTACGTCATTTCCTGTATGACGTCATTATTGAAGTAATTGAGATTACAGATCTTTATTATTGAATTAACAGGGCCGTTACGATGATTTTGTTTCAATACGAAAGTAATGTCTTATAAGCGAGCGTTATTATATCTTATCTTAAAAAATGTAAAAAAAATTGATTGAAGGCATATTGTTAATGTGATGCGGTTATGAAGTGTCAAATATGTCTGTTCATACCTGCGCGTCATGCCGACGAAGCAATACAAAGTATACCATTTGCTACTGGTATGTTATTCACCGCTACCGAAATTACGTCATAACAATGTTAAGTCATCAATATCGCAGTGTTATTTCAACGTATGCCATGGCTAGATCGTACATAGTGGCAAAGATCTTTTGAATACACATGTTCTATGGATTTGTATTATGTTGACCATGATAACCAAACGAATAGGAAACGCCATTTATTTCTGAATAATAAATAAATAATAAATTGCAGTGCTTTAATTGCGTTCAAAAATGTAGCATTCAAAATGTCGCCGGAGGTCGGTAAATGTGCCAAAATATCAAAAAAAGGGTGTGATACTGTACTCAATAGCCATTCACAGATGTTTTCGTACTGTAAAGGTCAATATCAGACATTATCAAATGATACTTTTCCGTGTGGAAGACCCACGTCTGCTTGTGGAAGGCGTTGATATGGTAGCACGGGGGATTAAGATGTTATCCTTTGGGGTGAGCCGAGTTTGATCAGTCTGTTTGTGTTGACCGTCGACACGATACAACTGTGTAAGGTTTCCTCCTGTTGACAGGAGTTCGTTGACATCTGTTATTATTAAGGTTTCAGGAGCACACAAGTACTATGAACGTACGTGAATATGTCAGCTGTTTATATGCATAAGGCTGTAAAAAGACGACGTGATCGTTTTAAGGTTTGACCAACGCTTGATCAAATTTGACAATGATCGTCTATGGCCTCTGTATGTACGAGTTGTTTTTCTTTCCTGGCAATTCCATCTCTAAACTTTTACGTCTTATATAAAGAATGAACGAGATGACAAAAAAAAAGCTTACTACAACATATTGTCTTTTATTAAAATATAATCACACAATAAACATTACACATGTAACCCGTTCATGTATTGAACATTTAGCATTAATGGGTAATGAATAAGTATCTTCCTAATACAATTAACCAAAAATACATTAAAACGATTTTATCTCAGCCACATATATTAAATGCTCCACTGATTGCATCAAAGACGAGGTACCTGTATGCATGCAAATAAAGAGATCTCGTAATGTCTTGAATACAGAAGAAACTGACACATTCACCTCATTATAGTCTCAAAACATTTTATTATTACGTTCAAGTAAATGTTGAATGTTTTGTAACACCAAATAATGCTTCTGCTGGCGTTTGTTCGTCCTTTTACAACGATTGGTTTTCGTTCTTTCTTCAGTACTCACTGTACCTTTGTAAATGCCAATCATAACATCGAATCACGTTTCTAACCCATAAAAAGAGATTGTATCTATAAATGAAATAAATCTAGACCCATAGTACACTGTACAGACCGCAAATAGTCATATTACATATTGGAGGCGTCATAAACAAAGTCTATAATTAATCTGTAAGATAATACTGTCACGATAACATTTTCGATATTGCAGAACAAAATAGTAGCAAAGGTCAGATACTCTTTCAATTGGACTTTCATGATATGGAATTGAAAATAAACGAAAGTGATTGAAGTTATATCGAGTTTCTCAATACGGGCCGATGATGTTTTGATATGATTGTACAGGTCTAGCTGTGCTATTTATTTATGAGTACACTATAAACTAAAACAATACATATTTGCTCTCTAGCATTGCGAGTAGGAAATTAAAACAAAATGCGAACTATATGCATCTCCGGAGCAATTTTAATAAAAAAAACTGTTGATTTTATTTTAGACCAGGTTAAGGGTAGGTGTTTATTGACCAATGACACTATTTCGCACATCCAGCATAATAATTCCAACCGGGCAATTATCAGTCAGTGTAACTTCTGATCCTGTGTTACACTATATGCGCTTTCACCCTAGTACATGCAGAAAAAAGAGAAAAAAAATCGACAGATCACATTTGAGTATTTTGTTAAAAATAAATTGATACTATTTTCTTCACATAAAGACAATACTTGAATGTCTATGAATAAGCAGTAAATTTTATATTCAATTATATGTACATGCATCATATTACGAAAACTGCACTCTGAACACATGCAAAATCGAAGTCAACCACAATAATAGTACTATCTCTGCATAATCTCACGATCACCCGGTACATATATGTGAGACATTACTCTGAGGCTGCGTTTGCAATATTTTATCATGGTCCCAACATTAACATTTGAGAAACAGTTCCTCAATGTTAATATATCAGGTACTCCCCAAAAGAGTTGCACTGACTTCATAACCTGTTTCACAAAGAGCTATACAAAATCTGTTTACAGAACGCACTCTCACACAACCATGTGCATATACTTAGTGTATATAATCATTCAAGTGTATTGCAGACAAATATTCATGCATGTCCATAGGAGGGAATTGCGGTCATTATCATTATGCGGTTAATCTATACCATGACAAAACAGGTCATGTAACATTGAGCACTGACTATATGCGTCCTTCATACATTGAAAATATATTACAAGTACAGGACTTATCCACCCTGTATAGTGCTCTATGACTGCTTTTATTTTTTTGTGTACATAGTGTAATATCCTTCCTGTTCATACATTTATGTATTACCAGCTTAGGTCATTTGAGGGTGTGTCTGTGTGTGTGTAATGTATGCGTAATGTGTGGTTGTGTGCTGAAGTCGTGGTACATGTACGTTGGTGTACTTCCCTCAGTGTGATAGCGCCGACGTTATAGTGCTAACTCACTGAAACACCGTCCCACGGGCATCCAGCGTTCCGCCCGGTCACATTATATTGACAATGAGGTTACAAGTTGGTGTTTTTAACCTCTAAATGCTTATCGTTAAGCAGCGATGAGCAACAACCATTCTAAAGACTTTGGTGTACCCAGCCTGGTGACAGAAACCATCGCCTTTCTCACTTAGACAATGGCTCAACACTGAAGCCAAAAGCGACACGATTTGAAACAAAAACGTTGTCAAGAAGTAGAGAGAAAATATAAAGAATTGCGTCGTTTACGACAGTACATATATGTGCCGTAATGTGAGAACCTCCAGTGCATATTCACTGTTATTTGTTAAATTACCTAATTAGGGCCCCGTATCGGAGATACGGGTGCCCTATAGTAATAACTCTGTCTGTCTGTCTGTCTGTCCGTCCACAAATTTTGTTCCTGGCTGATAACTTTGGTATTGATTGACTGATTTACATGAAACTTGGTCAAGATGTTCAGTTTACAAAAATACACACTGAAGTAAAAAGTCAAGGTCAAAGGTCAAGATCATAAGGTTCAAAAGTCCAGGTCAAATTTTGCATCTTTTCACTGATGAGCATTTTGTTATGACATGATGAAGCAAAGTTGGTTAGAATTGAACAAGGAGTCAACTGACCGAAGGTCAAGGTCATCGGGTTAAAGGTCAAGGGTCAAATTTTGTATCTTTTCGCTGATGAACATTTTGTTATGACACTATGGAGCAATGTTGATCAGAATTGAACAAGGAGTCAACTGAATGAAGGTCAAGGTCATCGGATCAAAGGTCAAATTTTGTATCTTTTCACTGATGAACATTTTGTTATGAGACTATGAAGCAATGTTGGTCAGAATTGAACAAGGAGTCAACTGACCAAAGGTCAAGGTCATTGGGTCAAAGGTCAAAGGTAAGATTTTGCATCTTTTCACTGATGAGCATTTTGTCATGACATGTTGTATCTTTTCACAGTTTAATTTTTTTTATGACACTATGAAGCAATGTTGGTCAGAATTGAACAAGGAGTCAATTGACCAAATGTCAAGGTCAAATTTTGAATCTTGTTACTAATGAACATTTTGTTATGACATGGATCAAAGTTGGTCGGAATTAAGCAAGGGTTACTGACCACAATGAGTCAGCTGATTAAAAGTCGAGGTCACAAGGTCAAGTGAGATGGTGTTTGTTTCTGTCCCCATTTTTTTTAAACCTTGTGGTCATTTGACAATTAGTTTGTTGTATGATAACTTGAGTTCTAGCAAACCGAACTCTCCCAATGTATCCTAACCGGCAACAATTTTAATGAAGACTTCTCTGGGTGAAAACAACAGTTTTGGACAGGTGAGTTGATTTTCTATATATGACAATGTAAGTTAATTTCTATATATGACAATGTGAGTTATTTCTAATAAATGCCAATGTGAGTTGATTTATATCTATGACAATTCAAGTTATTTATTATTATATGCATGATGGTGCAACATTACACTGTCAATATGCTACATGCTGCATTTTTATATTTCATTATTTTTTCAAACATTCTTGAATCAGCAATGATTCTGATTATGCTGCAACAAGATTCTGCTGTCGACAAAATCATTGTAAAAGGCATTGGCTATTGTTGTTGATATTGTAATGTTAAAGGGACATTGACTGGAACTAAAGCCTATTGGTGTAGCGCATATCAATTGAGGAAACATAAGATATACCATATTCCATGCATTTTGCAATTAAACATGATAATTTATGTGATATAACATTTTGAATACTTTAATAATTGAATATTTATGATATTCCGAGCCACTGAAACACTACATGTTTGCATTTATATACATTATTTATACCAATGGCCAGTTCCAGACTATCCCTTTAAGGGACCCGTCCTCGTCGGCGCACTGGGCAACATGACAAAAGAACAATTATACATAGAAACTAAAAAAACCCATATCATAACGACTTAATCACCCATCCTCTATTAGTTTTATTTAAGGAGCTAAAAATAAGTCATATTTGCATGACAACACATTCTTTTCTCAAGGCTAAGTCCCTTTTGGTTTACTTTTATTACAGCTGGTGAGGGAGCACATACTAATTTCTTCTGATTTTCTTTTATTACAGTTGATAAACAGTTATCATCAGACTTTATACAAAGGTGAAATTTTTACAATCCTTTCATGCTTGCTGCATTTACCATATCCAGAAACTCTCCTACTTTACACAGCATTCCCATTTCCACCCAGTGCTTTTTGTTCCCATTTGGCAATTAATGGACCTGGTTCCAGGTAAAAAGAATTTCTGTTTCCCATACTGAACTGGGGATGCTGTGTATCTGTATGAATGCTTCAACCATACTTGCTTATCATCATATACTAGTCCTTCAATAATGCATGTAGGTGAGGTGGTTTTGATTTCACTGTAGTGCTTCATATAACAAATTTCGCTCGAACAAATAACTTAGGGAAATGTGAAAAATGTATTGCAAAACATTTCCTTGAAAATTGAGAAACAATGACAGAAGTATCATTGATTTGTAGTATACTGAACCACAGTAAAAAAGGCATTTTGCATTTACTAACAAACACACTTACCACTTCAATTTTTTTTGTTTAGGTATACCAATGCGCTTTTTTTCTGTTTCAGTATAATTTAGTCAAACTGGTATCTAAACGTGCTTTTGCCAGTATGTATCTTGGCTATTGGTCCTCAAATCACTGTACATAACCTTTTTTTCCCATTTTGCTCAATATGTTGAAAAGTCATAACAAAGGTTTATGCTCTGCTATGTATGATATGTGTGTACTTGCAGAAGATCATTTATTGAGAATGAGTGACCACATGGATTCTTTAAAACGATCATTAGAGAAAGCATTCGACGATTTGGACGACCAGGTGTGTGCTGCAATATGCCGCTACGATGACAAAAAGATGGATGAAGGCAGATCAACTTTACAGAAAACCTCCAGACTTCTGAAGGCTAAGAGAAAGCAATCCCAAATTACTCTTAAAGAGATGGAAAAAGAGCATGCTGGTCTGAGATCAAAAATTGTTCAGTTACAATCCACTTTGAACAGTCAAACAAAACAACTACAGGCAGCACACACTCAGCTACAGGCAAAACAACAGGAAGTTGATGATTTGAACTCATCCTTCTTTGATGATTTATCTGAAGCAGAAAATGCAGCAGATCAGCCAGGACTTGCTGAATTTGACCATGAACAAGGAAATGTTGCAGAATGATTATTTTGTTAAAAGGCATTCTTATTATTTTTGGCATGATTTTCTTGCAGTCTTCATGCTTCTTTAGGGGATGTACACTTGCATTTTTTTTTGGCATGATATTCTCAAGCTCTTCCTACTGCATTTATATAATCCAGGCAATTTGATTGTGTACTGTTTAAATAAAAAGGTGGAGAATGGTGTGGCTTGATCAACAGCATTAATTCTGATTCAAAAGCAATACATATACCACAGGGCTGCGGTTTAAGGATTTTGCATACATAGGTGTGTTTGTACAGTCAAATTTGTACTGCAATATTAATAATTCTGATTCAAAAGCAATACATATACCACAGGGCTGCGGTTTAAGGATTTCGCATACATAGGTGTGTTTGTGCAGTCAAATTTGTATTATAATATTAATAATTCTTATTCAAAAATGATTTAATCAGTATTTTAGAATAAGTTCATACAATGGATTACATGTTATATGTTGATATGTTTTGATATTTATGTACCACTGTGTGTGGTACACCTGTTCCTAGATATCTTACAAGTTTTCACCATTGTTTTGGGTGGTTTTTTTTAAAAAAGAAATTCAGTCTTTTTATTAAAGTTTTGGGAGACTCTAAAAGTAATTTAGCAAGCAGCTCAATGTTAATAGTAAATGAACATCCAAGGAATAATTTCTGATGTCGAAGCTTATCGAGTGATACAAAATGCATATTCGGACAGTTTTGAAAGGCTTTTGTTACTTCAGTACATGTTTGTCTGTATCAAGAATCAGTTACTTATTCTCTCTTTTAACATTGGTATAGGTAATATGTGATTGTCTAATATGACAAAATAAAGATTCCAACCTTTTTTTTTATCATTTTGCACCATTTTCCTCTGTGAATAATCATCAAATCCTTAAAGAGCCTTTCCCTTGGAAGATGTCATATTTATTTCTGAACAATTTTACATTTCTGTATTAATTCTGTTGATCATAAGGGGTGATGAGGAGGCCACAATTAATTATGATCGTATCATAGATGTTTTCAAAAGCCTTCTTTTTCAGAAGACAACTTTTAATCAAAAGCCATATGGTTTCACCAGTAATAATATATTTTTATTTATTTCCAGAAAAGGACAAAGACCATAGTGATCATGGCAAACACAGAATGTAAAACAGACCAAGAAGACTTGAAAAGGATTGTGAGTTTACAGGGAATGAATAATTTCTGGAAAAGGGTCTATGTTATCTATAATTATTAATCTCTGTCTTGTGAGTTAATGCATATAATTTGTCCTTAGGGGAGCTTTTTTTTTTTTTTTTATAATTATGTAGCTCACAATATATAATGATTAAGATCTTAATTATACATTTTCTTTTGTTGTTTCAGACTTCATTGTCCTCAAATACATTACTGGAGAACTATTTTACTGACCAGGAACAGCGGCAATGCAGCAAATGGTCTGTGGTGAAAGGAGATTTTCATCAGGGGAGTGGAATCTTTTCAGAATATGCTGGAAAACAATGTACATGCAACTGTCTGATATACCTCATACATGCATTTACAAATGGTGTGCAGAATGTGTCACCTAAGCACTTAAATTCCATACTGAAAGATGGGACACAGATGTATAGTAAATTCTCCAAGATGCTTGGGCAACAGTACCTGATGGTTTCAGAACTTGAGGGCTCTGTGTTGCACAAAAAGCAGTATTACCAAATGTCTATTCTTACAGAATATTCCGGACTAACTAATTCTGCTGCTGAATTTCAAAATGCAAGAGACACTGCTCTAATAATATCCCCATATGTGTTCCTTCTTTTGGGAAATGTTGATGGAGCATCATATACAAGTGCGTTGTATAATGCAGGAAATCAAAGCGTCTATGGATTTGATCCTCATGCCAGAAATGCAAACGGGTGCCCATCACCAGCTGGATCTGCTGTCCTCTTACATTTGCCGAATAAACAGGTACTTCATCGCTATGTCCTCAACCTTGCTAATGCATTAAAGGTTACATATTATGAAATAGTTGCAGTGAACATTGACACAACAACAGCAAGTCAGCATAGAAAGTTTTATTTTAAGTGCATGAAAAGGACTTAACGAAAAGAACACAGTGAAGAGCAAAACGTGAAAATCAGAACGAAGGAAACAAAACATCGGCAGCAAAAACGGGCACAACTAGATGAGGAAACACAGGACATCATTAGAACACAGGACACAAAAGGTCGGCAGCAAAAACGGGCACAACTGCTTGAGGAAACACAGGACATCATTAGAACACAGGGCACAAAAGGTCGGCAGAAAAAACGCGCACAACTGGATGAGGAAACACAGAATATCATTAGAACACAGGACACAAAAGGTCGGAAGAAAAAACGCGCACAACTGGATGAGGAAACACAGGATATCATTAGAACACAGGACACAAAAGGTCGGAAGAAAAAACGTGCACAACTGGATGAGGAAACACATGATATCATTAGAACACAGGACACAAAAGGTCGGAAGAAAAACGCGCACAACTTGATGAGGAAACACAGGATATCATTAGAACACAGGACACAAAACGTCGGCAGAAAAACGCGCCCAACTAGATGAGGAAACACAGGATAGCATTAGAAGACATGACACAAAAGGTCGGAAGAATAAACGCGCACAACTGGATGAGTAAACACAGGATAGCATTAGAATACAGGACACAAAAGGTCGGCAGATAAAACGGAAAAGATTGTCTTTCGCCTTTGAGGAGACCTTTCGAAAATCCATAAAAGAGTTTCCAGTCTATTTCTGTTGCTGCTGCCATCGAACATGGTACAGACAAAGTCTCCAGGTTGTGTCTGTTGGAAAGTATTTGAAAACAGATGAAGAACTACTGGAACTCTGTCTAACCGAGAAAGTTTCGTTTGATGATAAGAGGTACATATGTACTGGATGTCACTCCTCTCTATTGACCAATAAGATGCCAGTTATGGCTTTGGCAAATAATTTGCAGATTGAACCTATACCAGATGAACTCAAGAATTTGACAGAGCTGGAATGTGTTTTAATATCACAGAGGATCATTTTCTTTAAAATGGTCAGTCTACCTCGAGGACGACAAAAAGGACTTGTGGGGTCATTTGTCAATGTTCCTGTAGACACCGAAAGTGTATGTGCTGCTCTTCCACGAACACCTGAACAATCGGGGATTATACCTCTGAAGCTTAAAAGGAAAATAGGATACAAGGGACATCACCTTCATGAAAAAATTCGCCCTGGCCTGGTTACTCAAGCTCTCAACTGGCTTGTACAAAATAATGATTTGTACAAGAACATACACATATCATCTGAATGGCTGCAGCATTGTCAACAAGAAAACAAAGATACATGGGATTCTTTGTTCACAGATGAAGTCAAAACAAGTCAACATGAATATCAAAATATAGAAAAGCCCACTTCTGCAGATGATAAAATGGAAACATTTGCCGACGATCTCCACACAGAAATTGAAGGACAAAATGAGGATGAGGATACAACACCAGATGAATTTGAAGCTGATACAGATATTCAAGCTAAAGTTAGAGGCGTACAATATGGCACCTGTTTACACCCTAGCAATCCACTTTCTTCAGCAGACAAAGAATCCTGCATGGCACCAGGTGAGCGAAAATGTCCATTACATCCCTTTTTGGATTCGAAGTGTGAAGCACTAGCTTTCCCACAACTGTTTCCTTACGGAAATTCAACTTTATTTGGAGATGATGATGCCAACAAAAGGGAGAGGTCTCTTTCTGCAAAGAAATATTTCATTCAACGGATAACCAATCAGAACAGAAGGTTTGCCTCCTCCATTCCTTATCTTTTCTATGGCCTGAATGTTTGCGAGAAACAGCAGATACAAAATTCGCTAACTATTGCTCTCAGGAAAGCCAGGCGTACAGATATTACAGTCGGGGAGTTGAGGACTCCAGATCGGCTTCACAATATCTTCATCAAAGACCAGGCATTCCAATTCCTACAACAAATCCGTGGATCTCCATCTTATTGGCAGCATGCACAGTATGAACTTTTGACTATGGTCCGTGCAAAAGGAGTGTTTACTTGGTTTTTGACTCTGTCGTGTGCAGATTTACAGTGGCCAGAAACTATTCAGGCTATAGGTCTGCAACATGGTCAGAAGTTTAGCGAGGAAGACATTGAAACAATGTCATATGGAGACAAATGCAAATGGCTGCGACAAAACCCTGTTATTGCTGCCAGACAATTTGATCATCGCCTTCAGGCTTTCTTTAGAGATGTCATTTTATCTCCAGATGCTCCATTAGGAAAGGTCCACCACCACTTCCAGCGTACAGAATTCCAGCTACGTGGATCGCCTCATTGCCATGCTGTATTGTGGGTGGAGAATGCTCCAGATTTGGATAAATCTTCAGAGGAAGATATCTGCTCTTGGATAGATAAGTACATTACATGCAACATGCCTGAAGAAGACGACCCTTTGTATGAGGAAGTAATGAGTAAGCAGCAGCACACACACTCTGTGGCATGCAACAAGCGTGGGGATGTGTGTAGGTTCCATTACCCTAAACCTCCAAGCGACAGAACACTGATATCCAAACCAGATGATAATGAATCAACAGCAGCTGTGTCTGCACAGAATGCCAAGGAAGTGCTATCTTGTGTCCATGATGTGCTAAGTGAAGAGAGCATCAAAGTTCCTGAACTAACATTATCACAAATACTTTCTCTTGCTGGTGTCTCCCAGATTGACTATTACAGGGCACTCCAATTTTCAAAGTCAGGAAAATCTGTTATACACAAACGCCAAACAGACTCTCTCAATATTAACACATACAACAAGGTCATTCTGAAAAACTGGAAAGCGAATATGGACTTGCAGTTTGTGTGTGACCCATATGCATGTATTACTTACATTGCATCCTATGTCACCAATGATGAGATGAAAGAGAACTGTCCCAGATGCTCAAAGAAGCGGCAAAGGAGATGCGAGATGCAGACGTTCAAGCTCGATTGAGGAAAGTTGGAAATGTGTATCTCAGCAATCGGGAAATAAGTGCCCAGGAAGCTGCCTACAGACTCCTCAGTATTCCATTGAAGCGGTGCAGTTCCTAGCTAGTCTGGATACCCACAGATCTTCCACATGACCGGATTGGTATACTGAAGACTAAAGCAATCTTAGACGCTCTAGAAGACGATGACAGTGATGTGTTCGCACTGGGTATAGTAGACAAATACCAGAGACGATCTCTTCAATCAAAATTAGAACAGCTGTGTCTGTGGGAATTTGCTGCATGGTATGAACCTTTAACCCTACAACACACCGAAGAACCCAACGAAAACGATGATGATATAATTTCGTCTTTACCGAAAAAGATTAAGCTCACCGATGGAAGTCTCATGAGAAAAAGAAAAAAAAACAGCCATTCCACGATATCATGTCTTCTCTGTCAATAAGGAAAGTGAGAAATATTACCATCAGCAACTGATGCTCTTTTTCCCTTGGAGAAACGAAGAGAAAGACCTTAAGGATGTCAACAGTGAGCTGCCCTATTAGGCGAAATATAATCAAGTGGAAGACATTGTGCTGGACAAAAAAGCTCAATTGGAACATCACAGTGACTTGGTGAATGATGCCATGAAGAATTATGATGTTAATGGCCCTCCTCAACATGCTTGGGATCTTCTAAACCCAGAACTTGAACAGTGCAAGTCTGATGATGCACAGAAAATTGCAGAGGAACAGAACACCGAAGCAAAACGTATTGAAGTCAATAGAAAGTCTGAAGTGTTAGCTGTTATGACCAAACCAAATGCATTGAAAGATGCACAGCTTAAAAACATCATACACAGTCTGAATGAAAGACAGCGAAATGTCTTCACACACATAATCAATTGGTGCAAGGATACTATTTCTGCCAAAACCATGGATTGTAAACCACCTCCCTTCCATATGTTTGTTACTGGTGGAGCAGCAACTGGGAAAAGCCAGTTAATAAAGGCAATTTACCACCAAGCCCTAAGAATCTTACAAGAACCAGGCGAAAACCCTGATAACCCTGTCATTCTACTAACTAGTCCAACTGGATCAGCCTCGTACAACATCGGTGGAACCACTTTGCATTCTGCACTTCACCTACCAAGAGGGCGTTATTATTCTTTGAAATCAAATCCTTCTCTTCTTGCCACATTCAGAAACTGCATGTCACAACTGAAGATCCTTGTGATAGATGAAGTCTCCATGGTTGGTAGATCCCGGTTCGCCCATATACACAGACGTTTACAGGAGGCCAAAGGAGTGACAGGTACTGACACTTTGTTTGGTGGAGTGAGCATTTTGGCCGTCGGTGATTTTTACCAACTTCCTCCAGTTCGACAACACAAGCTTTTTGATTGTGAGATATCCGACACCAATTGTGTTGATTCAGAAGAGCTTTCAGTCGTCCTCGCTGGTCTTTGGGAAAACCATTTCAGTCTCTGTGAACTAAATGAAATCATGCGACAGAAGGAAGATCACATCTTTGCCGAAATGCCAAATAGAATACGCACAGCATCACACACAAATGATGATATTGCTGCTCTACAGTCTAGGGTCGTATCTCCTTCTGATGTCAATTACCCTCGGGATGCTCTTCATATATTTCCTACTAGGGTTGATGTCGACAAGCACAACACATCTATGCTTAATGACCAAGCAGAAGAGAAGATCCAAATAAAAGCCATTACAAAAGTTCCAAAGGTTATTAAAAACTATGACCACTTACAGGTAGTATCGGGGCTAGTAGAGGAACTGACACTATGTTTAAATGCCAGGATTATGCTGATAAAGAATCTGGATGTTGCTGATGGTCTGGTAAACGGTGCTACTGGTATCATCTTGGATATCCTCTACCACAACGAGCCATCGCCACTTCAAAAAGCACTGATTGTTAGATTTGACAACAAGAATGTTGGTAGAATAGCAAGACAGTCATCAAAGATTTCACTCCAGGCTTACAAGGATGGTGTGCCAATTCTTCCTGTTGAAGTTAGAGACCACACAGGACGGTCAGAGACATCCCCCGAGATCGTAAGAATACAGTTTCCAGTTGTGCTCTGTTGGGCTTGCACCATACACAAGGTACAGGGTGCAACATTGGATCAAGTCGTCATTTCATTCAGGAAGCTGCAAACCAAAGGGCAGGCCTATGTGGCATTCAGTCGTGTCACATCACTTGATGGAGTATTCCTTCTGGACTTCAAAGCGGATGCCATCAAATATGATGACGCTGTCACTGAGGAAATGAATCGACTGCAACAACATCATTTAACAACCATGATCACAGCCAAACTGGAGAATACACAGCCTAGATCCCCTCGACTGTGCTTCTTTAATGCTCAGTCACTTGGACCTACACACATAGCGAATGTAAGATACGACTGTAACATCCACACAGCAACTGTCCTAGCACTCACGGAAACATGGCAACAGGATGAGGACACATTTTCCATCCCAGGATATCAAAACACAATTTCTTGTGCAAGGGCATCAGATCATGGCGGTGGTGCAGCAATATGTTCAGCTGAACACTATCTTCAAAGAATTAGGCTGCCGTCATATTCACGACTTGATGCAGTAGCAGCAAATATCAGTTTCAACATTAATGATAGAAAAATTATCATGGCTCTGCTTCTCATGTATTCTCCACCACGAGCTCCTACGTCTGAAATACTCTCATGCATCACAGAATTTGTCAGGACTCAGGATCAGTCCAACATGATTATTGGAGGTGACTTCAATATTGACTTGAGAAAATCTGCAACACATTCAGTAGTAAAACTACTAGAAAAGTCTGGCTTTGCTCAGATAACTACAGGTCCAACCCACCACAGTGGATCTCCTATTGACCATGTATGGACAAACCTGTCTCCACTCCCAACATCATTTGAAATTTGGACATACTACAGTGACCACAAGCAAATTTACATTGACATTCAAGTGTAGATGTATGTGCGGAACATCAAGAAGAATGAAAACAATAACCGGTCAATAAACTTCCTTTATTATATTTTATAATCAATCTGCTTGCCATGACGATGAAAGTTAGGGTTGTTTCACACAGCAAGAAACGAAACCATAAAATGCAAGGCACAAACAGATACAATGGGAAGTACAACAACAAACAACAGAAACCATAGAATACTCAACATCCAAAATCAGAAACAAGATACCAGACAGAAAATTAGGACATATCAGTGCAGGAGTAAAGGTGATAGTTTCTTCCCTCAACATGGCCAGAAACAAACAACAAAAACCATGGAATACTAAGCAATAAACAACAATAACCACAACAAGACGGACACAATGGACTAATCAGCACAGGAGTGAAGTTTTCCCAATCAACTCAAATGCATGTTTACAAATGCAGTTACTCTCGCCATTGAACAGTACACCAAAGAAACATCTGTGTAGCATAATAAGTGTGTTCGAACAGTGCATAACAACCTCGGCAAGGTAACTTTGCCAGGCATACGTATTACACTGTTCTTTGCCAATGAGATTTACCATGGATTTTTGTTATGTCAAGCCCATATTGACCTGATGTTTGAGAAATGTTGACAGGCTATGTCCATGATGTGGAAATTTTATGTTTCAGGTAAAAAACTTTGATTAAGTAACTTTGACATTGATAGAGAACAGTTAATATATGACTTTCACCCAGAATTACAACTTACTTAATAGGCATATATACTATCCACATGTGCCAGTATTCAAACTCTGCTGAAGGCAGCATTAAAGACTTGCTTATATATTCATAAACGTGTGCTGTTGTGTAAATTTCAACACACATTTCAGTTTTTCCATGTATACAGGGGTTGCATGTAGCTCAGTGGCTGGGGCCACAGGCTTAAAACCTCGTGATGAAAGAATTCATCCTGACCCGTCTGTATTCTTTCCTATACTACCGGTGTGATTTCTGACTCGGACACATCACTCCTACATCTCACAACAGATCTNGGGGGGGGGGGGGGGGGGGGGGGGGGGGGGTATTTAAATAAAACAATCAAAGCTTATATTTGAGTATATATCAGTATTTATACATTTCTGTTAGCCCAGCAACTATGGAGGAGGAAGGAAAAAAGAGTCACATCATAGTACATGTATAATGTATATTTTGCTGTCTTACTATTTTTTTAAATCCAAATGTCAAACGTCGACCTGGGCAATACTGGCAGATGACCTCTTTATGATTATGGGGGATATATATGGCCACAATACGGGGCCCTTGCTGACCTGTCAGTGTTCTAGTTATATTAGATTTCATGCTGTGCGGTATAAGTAAATAGGTCGTTTTTTCCCCTGTACATGTATTGCTACTATCTAATAATAAACAATGTAGCAAACAGTACACATAGAGGTCTCGAAATAGAACTAAAATGGTTAATTTCTTGTTTGCATTGACTATACTGTTACTGTCTAACATATCTGATTAAAACAAAGAGCAACAACCTTTAATTAAATCTAAATAGTTGGACATGCTCTTAAATTACTGTATACGAGTTTCCCTTGCTTTAGGTTTAGCCTTAGTTTCACGTTATTGATTAAGTTTAAGAACCATCCAACGTTAACCGGTAAAAGCCGTACATAAAAGATCAAAAGAGATACTCAGGATGTTTGATTAAAACAAAGCTTCAATTTGTTATTCAAGGTAAAGAATTCAAGGAAATCCGGGTTGTTTATTACCTAACATCAAAGTTAACATCGGTAAATAATTTACTATTTAAATTTAAACTGATATATACTGATTCGTAACATGTAATGTAATCCTTACATAACTTTTATGTTGATTTCCTGATCACATTGTAAAGACACGAAGTAGAACGCATACTAACCATTTAGTGAGGAAAGTCTATGACAAATAATTCCCAGGAAAAAGGATAAAAAAGACATAAATTGTTGACATGAATGCAATATAGACTATTACATGACGTTTCACTGTCTTAATGTGATTAAGATCCCAGCATTACTGACGATTTCAAGGTTTATGTCGGAAACTGTGGATCAGGGAAGATAACATCTTAAGTACAGCAAAAGGCGGTGTTGTTGGAGGGCGTCTCCCTTTTGGATTCCCACGACACATTCAATGCAATAGTAATTTTACATGGCGTGTCTTATGCAATAAATGAAGACAATCGCCGAAACGACAGACTGCAACGCTTAAGAGTTGACGATGTCAGGATAACGTGTTTGTTGCGAATATTGACAATTCTTTTTTTGAACTGTGATAAAGCTTCCTGAGTGAGTTTCGTTCCTTCAAATCATACAAGTATAACCTCAAAATGACATATGCGTGACAGTTCTATACACTCAACACCATATTCTGGAGACTGATGTTATTTTGAGCATTAGCGTGTGACGAGAAGGTGCATCACTAATATTCTATTAACATCACATCAAATATATTAAGTTCTGTTATAGGTCCATTTTCATTGATATACCCCTCTTATATGTAAGCATCAATTTATGTAAGAACCGTTCACTTCAGAGAAGAAATTCGGTATTTTCACAAACATATTCCTTTCCACATTTTGTTGAATGATATTTTGTAAGCGATAATTTAACTGGTCTTGGGTTTTTTCAAAACATGCTTTATTCCTCAACGATATTAATCTAACTAAAACAACGCTTGACAGTTATTTTTTTATGTTATTTAAATTTTATAAACGATTTGAAATACAATAAACTGCATGAACACCTACAACACAATCATTTCTGTCGCTGTTGAATAAAACTTCTTCTACAGTCTTGGACTGGTTGCTGACCATCTGCATCTGACGTAAAAGTAGGAACCTAACCTATATAGGATGTTTCAACCCTTGTTTTGCATCCGTTGGTTGGTCGGTCAGTAATGGCCTTTTGATCATATGTCATCTGCATTTTTATACCAGCAACACGCTTTTAAGTTCCACAATCAGCATAGTGACATTTTTGTCGCTAAACCAAGCTTCCTCATTTCTGACTTCTTGGTCCTCTCGTCGACAGCAATAATCGCACAGGAAATCGTTGGAAATCAACCTCTAACGTAAATAAAAGCGTTCCGTTTGGGCTTTCCACAAGATTTTGTTTCGCATCACTCGTTCTTCTTTGTACCTCTGTTTTCTGAATTATTTCGGTAAACAACTGCCTACATTAAGTCCCCAGTCTCCCATGATGTTACTTAATTTATTTGAACGATAAGGGGGTTGATGTTGCCTTTGACCATTGCTGCAGAATATAATGGGTTTTTCTTATAAAACAACAAGGTTACCGCGAGCGGTATATAATACGCCCGTCACACATTGAATGAGCAGTTGTTTGTATGATTGAAATATATGAAGTATTTGTGAGTAATTGATATTAAAAGAGAAATCATTCAACATAACTGGTAGATCAATGAGTGCAATACAACATCATGGAACGCATGCATCGCATTAATGAAACCANCCGCCCGCCCGCCCGCTCACGTGATAACATAATACGTCCCCGTCTTCGACGGGCGTATAAAAAGTTCAGACATATCCAATGGCTTGGTGATTTATCCAACACTGATAAATAAATGTCCCAAGGCAACTGTTATTCCAAGAATTTATCTGATATGACTAGTATAGCTTATTGTAATGTCTGCAACAGCAATCAACAAATGGTATTTCTTTTAATTAAAGACGGTAGAGTTTAAAATGAGACTTGTAATAAATCTTTGATATTGTGTTGATTCAAAATAAATTACAGTTGTGGGACCGCGCAACGCACCAAAAAATGCGTGCGCACACCGTGCGTACATCGTTCACACACCGTCCGCACATCGTTCACACATGGTGCGCACAACTGTGCGATTTAGCAATCGTTCGCCCCGTTGTGCGCTTCTCTCCGCACAACTGTGCGATTTGGTATCATTTGGAGATCAAAATTACGGAATGACAAAAATACGGAAGGCTTGTATGCGATAATGTACATTGGGTATATATCTGTAATTTCTCATCACAATAATTAAGATTATACAATTTCACAATGCGTGTTACACGTATTACAGCGACCTTTAGTCTGTCAAGAATGGGTTTAGCTCCAAGGTAAAAGAACAGGTAAATAACAATTTTATGAGTGTCCGGAGTTTTACCTGACCAGAGCCTGACACACAGAGCTGATATGCGATACCGTTTGACCGTAATAAATAGTATTTGTTATTTGCATTCGTTTGCCTATAGCTCCCCTTCACCTGGATTTTCACACCCCGGCCTTACCCGACGAGTTACGTAAGTGCCCCAGGCGGGGAGAAAACTACGGTCCAGGTACATGTACAAAAGGGTTATGTTTACCTGTATACGGAATTGTGTTGTAATTTTACATGTGTCGATTACGTTTATTTAAAAACACAGAAAACACAATTTCTAAATATAAGAATGTATAGACAGAAAGATAAGTTTATCGATGTTGCTAGAATATAAAAAGAACATACGTAAACATCAAGTTTATATGTTTAAACACGGAACCGTATAAATTGTTAAGGCATTCCTCAATTTACATCAACCACGATTGTTATCGCACAACGTCCGTCCATCGTGCGCACAGATGTGCGCAAGCAATGATCGTCCAGCTTTTTATCGTTCGCCCATCGTGCGCACACTGCACATCGTGTAACGTTGTGCGATCCCACAACTGTAAGGATGTCTGTATTACAATCAATAGGGGCTACACAAGCAGTACATAATAACGAATCATTCAATGGTTTGTAACATATCTACAGCTGATGCATTACGATAGAGACGGCCACAGATGAACAAGTACTCGCGCTGCGATATGACAACAGTCTTTTAAATCCATACTATGAAACAAACAGTAGATTCGATTATGCGATAACTCCCTTATAAAGGAGCGTAGATCATCGCATAAAACACGTACAAATACACTGATAAAATAGATCAACGTCTTGTCAGGGAGACGAATATTTGTTTACACAGATAATTTGATGACGTCGATATTTCAATTAGAGATTGCATGGATAGGGATTCCGAATACTCATAGAAATCTTGCAAATATAACCTAATAGTTAGCTTACGAAGCATAATCCTTTTGAGCTTTGATAATTATGTTGTTAAGCTAACATATACATATAAGTGATCACTACTCTGACCACATATATATATCATTCCCTTTCTTACCGACACCAGATATAATGCCATATTCTTAAACTGAAAGGTCTACGACTTATACTTATATGCGAGTAAATCGACCAATAATAGGATAAACAATTTGAACGTGCTCTCTGTAACCCAGTCATTCCTAAATCAAAATTGCATCAGACGTTTTTTTTTCACAATTCCAATATACATATGAAGGTTTTCGCCATTGAAGTGGCTAAGCGATTAATCTTTTTGATAAATTTCTAGTTATCTCTATGTGTCAGTTTATTGGGATTATTTACGGATTTTATCACGAACAATTCTTTTGAAGTCTATATTTTATCATTATATATTTTTTCTGTTCAAAGGTCTGATATTGCATTCGATCGACAGTTTTTACTGAAGACAGCTCGACTGCTACAAGGCAAGATAACGAGAACAGAACGTAGCATCAAGGCGCTCAGTGAGCCATACTTAACACCAAACCCTAACCTTAACGAACTGATGACACTACCTGATATACGTTTTGCATTATAGAGTATACCTTATGTACATTTAGTTGTTGACAAGATATGCATTCGTCCCTAAAGAGTAGCATTCTGACATATGAAGCTGTGTTTGCCAAAATTCTGAGGCTAAATTTACACAGAAATACCCCTTCATTTTATACTGATTTATTTGCTTCTGTCTATTACACGAAAATATGCCTCAGAACAAAACTTACATCATAAGTGTTTCAGATAAATAACGATATTACCATGGCAATTTCTATAAGGAGTATACAGAAGTGTTTGTATTCAACACAAACTAGTACCTTAAATTCAAGTACTCTCCAACGGTTCACAGCAAGTGCTTACAATAATTGTTAATTTGCATGAGACTATGTCAGTTTCCGACTGTTTAATCGGCTAGAAAAGTTGTTTTAATGACTCCAGGTGTCACACTGACATAACGTCCCGTTTCAGACTGATTGTCAGCCGATTTGCAATTGAAAGATATCTAATTTGTTTAGACGTACCTCCTAGTCACGAATGATTTTAACTGCAATGACAATGGATGAGATGGTTAAGTTCGTTTGTTTTAGGGTTAAATGTCCTCGCAACAGCCAGGGTCACTCGATGACAGGAGCCCTTGGAGACACCATCAGAAAGAAAGGGATTAGGAAAAAAAGTAGACAGGAACGATAGGAAAAATAAAATCAACGTCTTTTAAGGGAGACGAATATTTGTTATCACAGAAATATTTGTTACAAAAGAAATGACCAGTGTTTCAGAAAAAATAAATAAATACCATGGTATTTTTTATAACGAGTATAAAGAAGTGTTTGTATTCGACACAGACTATAGACCCGTACACGTTCGCTGTTCCACTTTCAGCTTATACCGTTTGCGTAGCATTTCCGTACCGTTTGTGTAGCGTTTGCGTATCACTTGCGTAGCATTTCCGTAGTACTTCCGTACCATTACCGTAGCATTTCCGTAGCACTTGCGTAGCGTGTCTGTAGCACTTCCGTAACGTGTCCGTAGCACTTCCGTATCGTTTCCGTAGCACTTGCGTCTACATTTTTCCATTAAAAAAATCGTTTGTGAA
Organism: Mizuhopecten yessoensis; assembly: GCF_002113885.1. Lineage (NCBI taxonomy): Eukaryota > Metazoa > Mollusca > Bivalvia > Pectinida > Pectinidae > Mizuhopecten > Mizuhopecten yessoensis. The sequence goes on from NW_018407582.1 coordinate 639,101, forward strand.
ACGTTTCGTCGAAAATGTTACGGAATATATATTTGTCGAAACGAATTGTGAAAAAAATTCATTATACAGGGGTGTCAGCGTTTCAGTTGACAGATTTTGCGTTTTCATTCCGTTTTCATTCCATTTCATTCGCGTTTTCATTTCATTTCGATCTCAAGATTCAAATTCGTTCCGTTTCCGTCGCAGACTGTTTTTTCGTTTCGTTCTGCTTCGTTCCATGTTTAATCCTCTCTACCCTAATCGTTCCGTTTCGCTCCGTCCCAGTCCGAGTGGAGCTTTCGTTTCGTTCCGTTCTACACTCGTTCCGTTCCGTTCCATCGGCGAGGCGCTTGTACATTGATGTGAAACAAAATGGCGGTGGTAACTGAGGCAGCCTCAAAAACTTATCGACTCGTGATCAGCTTTTTAAGACAACTCTTACTGTCTCTTTATACTCTTTCGATTTTGTCGCAAAATGCCTGTTAGATGCAGTTTCGTCGAGTTTTCAGGCTTAATGTACAAGAATCTCTCGAACATACTTTATTTATACGAGCTCGTCGGTTCGGAATGAGAGAAAAAACAATACGAATGCACATGTCGTCATGTGCGACTATTTTCCTCTCATTCGCGATAGGTACCTGTGGTTATAAGTGTGTTGTGACCCGTATCAGTATAACCTGTATATTTGCATTCAGAGACATTTAAAACGAATGATGTTACGAACCGTGCGGCTGAAGTTGCAGGATATTACTATCCCGGGGGGTGGGGGGTAAATTAGCTTACAAGATTCTTTTTTTTATTACAGGCCTAATGGGATATTAGTAATTAGCATACTATTTTTTTTCTCTGTTTGACAAAACCCCTAGAAAGATTGTGAAACCATAATCATATAGGCCCATACATTTTTTTATGTCAATTCCACATCTTAATTCCCATACCACAGCACAGGGACCTCAGAATTTGTTACAGCTACCTGCTATATCTGGTCATAAACTAAGGTGTTCAGAGTTTCCGAATTCGTCAATCTAAAACCCTTAAACATGTATAATTACTCTGAACACCGCCCTTAGTTTAGGTCCAAATATAGCCATTGCAAATTCTCGGGTCTCTTATATAATGCACAGCAAGTTCTGTTAATTAATAATGTTAAAATAAAAGAATATACCCAATAATATGCTTCGAATATCAAGCATATAATTATTATAGAGGGTTATTTTTTTATATCGCTATTATTATTAATTATTAACCGAATTCAGACTCATTTGACCACATCATGATTATAAAAACCATTATAGTCAGTACATTAAACCTATTTCAGCAGATTCGATAAGGTCGGTCTGGGATTTCTGAACTCTAGATGGCACTCTGATTAATTGAGCTAATTACTGGTTGCCAGCGATCCACCTACTCCAGTTCCGCTTACATACATTCCTCCCATAGTCTTTGACTCCGAGGACATGAACACAAAATCCTTATATGGGTATTGCCACCAAACCAAGATTCAAACCTATGACCTCCAAACTCTTATACATGACAATCTTAACCAAAGGAGCTTCCTGCTTCCTGGTGATTGACAAAGTCCAATGCGGCAACATTATAAAGCATCAATCTGATAGTGATTTTGTCTGTGTTTAAGAAAGCTATCAAGATTTTCATCCTGTAACACACATGTAATGACTACATGATTTTCAAAAAAAAAAATGAGTGCACAGAATTTTGAAAACCAAGAAAATCCTTCTGCACTGAACATTTGTAGCATTACAAATACAAGTTAACATCATTAATAATAAAGCACACCAACAAACCCTGTCTCCTGCATACATGCACACAAGCAAGCGCGCATACACTATACACACATGGAGGCACGTCCTTAAACAACCTTAGCTGTTGATAGGAAGTTAAACAAAATTAAACCAAACCAATCGAGAGGAATCAATTGATATAGTGTTCAGTTTAACATCAATCAAGTTCAAATCAGTCCCAATATGTCGCACTGTATGACAAAAAAATGATCATAACTTGGAGAGCCTGGTGAAAATGCCACCTAAACTAAAGGTAAATGTTACAGACAATTATAATATATTATTTTATGTCCATCAAAACCTTGATGGGATGTTTGTGGCTAAATATTGTTTGATTTTAATGAATCTTGCTAAGCATACATGTACAATTTACAAAGACTGAGCAAGTTTAAAGCTGAGCAAAATCTGTGCATTATTAATTAGCATAATGTCCCCTGATTGGTTGATGGTTTAAGTTTTCTGCACAACAACCATGACAGGATTTTGATGAAACTTTGTCAATATTTGTATTATAAAAAAAGCAAAGACTAAATTTGAATTTTAGCAAAATCTGTACATAATTGATTAGCATCCCTAGTTTCCACAAGCTAATTTGCTTAAATGTCATTCAAATGTTATCAAACTTTGTAATCATGTACAATATACAAAGACTGAGGCTAAATAAAATTTGAAGTTCAGCCATATATGCACATAATTATTTAGCGTACTAATATTATGTCCAGATTTTTTTGGAACTTGGTCAATATTTTATATTATAGAAAGACAAAGGCTGAGTTTAAAGTTCAGCAAATTCTATGCATAATTAATTATCATACTCTTGGTACATTGGATTGAATCTGCACAATACCTTAATGAAATGTGACTGGATATTGATGATAAGTGGACTCTGTTTAAACCAAACACCAGAGGGACCATATTATTTGGGTGGTTTGTAGAGAGTTCCGGATTGTAGAGGGTTCCGGTTTGTAGAGAGTCTGCTTCAACATTATTTCTGAATTCTTGTTAAGAATACAATCAATTTTACCCATGCGATATAACCCTCCCAAATGTGTCAGTCAGGTGTGTAATAATTTACCTGTATCAGCCTAATGTGTTATAACATAACTTGTATCAGCCCTGTGACATCACAGCCTGTATCAGCCTGGTTAAATATCCAGATTTTAATCTGTATTATAGTTTATATTGCGCCTGATTCCAAAACAAGTACGTGGTCTGCTAATGGAGACCAAGTTTATAGACACTTGCAAACAGAATAATTAAGCTAGATGATCACTTAACACAAAAAAACTTCAGGAAAAACATTTGCGAATTTTTCTTCATTTGCGAATCGGTAAGCGATAGAAAACTTGTAGCCAACTGGTTATCTACACAAAATGAAAACAGATAGATTGAAATAATTTCTCCCCCACAACTAGAAAATTATCTTGCCCATTTTGTTTTATTGTCCATCAGGAACGCAGAACACAAACTACAAACCAGAAACGCTTTGTTCTCACAGAGAAGAAATATTCCTTTTACATAATAAATGGCGATTTATTCAGTAAATGTAATACAAAATCTATATTTATCATATACTTGTTAAGAATACAATGAATTTTATCATAAAATTGATAAATTATCATTAATTAAATTTGAAATTTTGTTCAAATAAAATTTGAAATATTATCTGAAACATCTCTGTTGTATTCTTAACAAGAATATCATAAATAGTTTAAAACATGGCCATTTTTATATCATACCCAGTATTAACCTTTGATCCCGACATCAGCCCTCAGGCTCTTGGGCTGATATCAGGGTCTTGAGTGAATAGTGGGTAAAATTAGATGTAACATATTTTCCTACAATCTCATTTGTAGGATCATAGGTAATCACGTGGAGGTTACTAATTTGTGATATTGACTAAATGTTACTATTTTTAGAAAAAACAGCAGGTTAATATTATTCACTTATGAAGTCATTTCAATTTCCCCAGGTTTTCCTATGGTAGGTACCAGAGCGGCTGCGTTCGGTTTTGCCGGTGCGCGCTGCTCCCCTGGTGGGGCTTGTTTTACTGGCCCTTCAGGTTTTGGCCCTGCTGTAGGTCAGTCTGGGTGGAGTTGGTCAGGTCAGCCAGGTGTGGCTTATGGCGGCGGGGGTGGAGGTGGCCCTAGGTTCCCTACCCCGCCCCCCCAAACCGGTCCTATTTGCAGGGTGAGAACGGAGACCGCGTTATGCTAGGGCTGCTGGTCGTGCTGCGTTGTCTCGAGCTCCTATTTTGGAACTCGGGTCTACCAGTAACTTCCGCTGTCCTGCGTCAACTCCTACCTTTCTGCAGGTTCCAGGGTCTCTTGATCCTGCTCCTGCTGTCTCTCAGGGACTATCGCTTTCCCCGATAGTTCCTTCGGGTAGGTCACGTTCTCTTTCCCCTCCTCGCACCCCTCCTCGGAGGGTGACGTTGATGGAGGTGGATTCGGCCGGTGCCTCTCCTAGTGACTTTGATTTGGAGTCGTTGGATTCGTCTGGGTTGGACTCGGAAGGCCCTTCCGATGTTTCCCAATCCCGACCCCGATGCTGATCCGGTGCCTCCAGAGGTTTCGACTTCGTTTCGCACTTTACGTGCAGAAGTTATGAAGCTTCTTGGGACAGGGTTTGCCCGCGCCTTCCTCGGATTCAGCCGTCCCGGAGCGCACTTCGCTTTTTCAGAGCATGTTGCCTCCCCTAACATCTGCCTCCTCGGCCTCTGCTAGGTCTCTTGCGGAGGGACGAGGCGTTGCTTCGTCCCTCGCTCAGGTCAACGCTTTATTAAAGCAGAAGGTGAAAAAGGCTTGCAAGCCTTTTTCCCTCTCGGCTTTACAGGTCGTACGTGGTTGCTGATATCGCAGATTTAGCTGCAGATACGTACCGCATCCACGATCCAGTCTTGGCCCCTAATTCCGTTTCCCTTGAGAGGGATCTGGATAAGTGGCCGGGACGCTGTATTGACCAGGTTGTGATTGGGCCTAGAGAGCACTCTAAGTTGAAGCGTCTCCTTAGGCTGTCTCTCCATGTTCTGTCCTACGCAGACTGGTTTACTTCTGCGTTGCTGGCTGCGAGCTGCATGTCGGTGGAGCAGCTCCCCAGCAAGGTTTGACTGATGGAGCGCCTCAGACAGGCAATTTGAAAGGCACATCTTGATGCGATGGACTTACTGCCGGCTGTCCATGTCACACCTTGTTGTTGCCCGCCGGTTGTCGGTCCTTTCTGGACTGCCAGTCGGCGATTCCTATCGGGCTACCCTTTTGGAGGCTCCCTTGACTGGCGAGGATTTGTTTGGCGGGGTCCTTACTGCAGTGCAATGTAAGATGAGTTTGGACCCATTTGCGTCTGAGAATGCACGCCACAATTCTACAGGCAAGGGCGCTAGCAGGAAGAGGCAGGCTTCTGGCTCCGTCAGGCGTACGAGGAAGAAGGCAAAGACGGCTGCTTTTCAGCAGCAGGTGCCCCTCCGACTTCCTCTACGGCGGAAAGTCGGAAATCTTCCTTCCGCGGTAGGGGTCCCATAGAGATCGAGGCAAAGCCAACTTTTCCAGAGGTAGGAAGGGTTCCTGACTCTTCCTTGCCCTCGCTTACTCATTGTCCACTGTCTGTCGCCGCTCCCACGCCCTTGGGCGCGGGAGGCTCCGCCGATGTGGTTTGGGAAGGGCTAGATTGCCGCCTTCCGGACTTGCCAGTAGGCGGTCGGCTGTCCCGTTTCGTTCCTCAATGGAAAGAAATCACATCAGACAGTTGGGCCCTAGGGGTTGTGTCCAAGGGTCTCTACATCCCGCTCCTTCGGGATCCACCTCTGGCGCGAGAGCCTATCTTTTTCCCTTCTTCTTCCGATCCAGGAAAGGTGGAGGCTCTCACGTCGGAGGTTCAGGCCATGATAGCGAAGGGCGCGATCGAGGAACTTTCACCGGACCGGTGGTCTCAAGGGTTTTACTCCCGGCTCTTCCTCGTGAAGAGGACGTCCGGTGCCTGGAGGCCTATTATCGACCTCAGTACGTTCAACACGTACGTCGATTCCCCGCACTTCCAGATGGAAACGCCACGACGCATCATTGCGTCAGTGCGTCCAGGGATGTGGGCTACGTCCATCGATCTGAAGGATGCTTACTTTCACATCCCGGTCAGGAGGTCGGCCAGGAAGTTCCTCAGGTTCACTTTCGAGCAGAAGGTTTACCAGTATAGCGCTAGGCCTTTCGGCCTCACTACGGCCCTCTTGGTTTTCACAGGTAGTAGTGGGGCACCTCCACAGTCTCGGGATAGATGCACACATCTACTTCGACGACTCCCTGTTGCTCCAAGTGGACCCAGTTATACTGTCCCGGAGCACGAGGTCGGTTCTGGGCGTTCTGTGCCGCCTAGGGTTCATCCCTTCCAGGGAGAAGTCGGAGGTTTTCCTCTTCCAGGATTTTGTTTTCCTCGGTTATCGGTTCAGAACCGATCTGTGGTTTGTCCTTCCACCAGCGTCCAAGTTCGAGAAGGCCTCTCTGGTGGTCTCCGTTTTGGAAGGTGTGGAGCGAATTCAGGTTCGATGGTTCCTGCGGTTCCTCGATTACCTGAATTCACTGGCGGATGTAGTTCCCTTGGGTCAGCTTCACATCCGTCCGCTCCAGCTGTTCCTTCTGTCAGTTTGGTTTCCGGTGTCTCGGCAGTGGGATGTGTACATTCCTTTGCCAGAGTCGGTGAAGGAATCAGCTCGTTGGTGGACTCTCGAGATAAATGTCTTGGCAGGAGTTCCTCAGGTTCGGGCATCTCCTGCTATGACCCTTTACACCGACGCGTCAATGACCGGTTGGGGTGCATACCTTTCCGGTCAGACGTCGGCGGGGGTGTGGTCGGGGGAACAGCTTTCAGAACACATCAATGTTCTGGAAATGCGTGCTGTTCTGTTTGCCCGTCGGGGTCTTCGACCCTCCCTGCAGGGCAAGGCTATTTGTCTGGCGACAGACAACTCCACTGTGATGGCTTATCTGCAGCGCCAGGGGGGCACCCGTTCCCCGGCTCTGTGTGCTTTATCCACCCAGGTCCTGTTGCTGTGTCAGGAGATCAGAATGTTCTGGCCGACACTCTGTCTCGGTCTCGGAGCCCGGTTTTCACCGAATAGACCCTCAAGCGTTCGGTGTTCCGGTCTCTTTGCCTGGTTTGGGACAGACCCCATGTGGATCTGTTTCGACTCCCTACGTTTGTGTCTCCGGTTCCAGATTCTTTGGCCATGGCGGTGGATGCTCTATCCCAGGACTGGTCGGGAATGTACGCGTATGCGTTTCCTCCCTTCATTCTGGTGGGCAGGGTGTTGGAGAAGATTTTTCTACACCCTTGTACTGTGTTGCTGGTTGCACCGCTCTGGCCTCGACAACCTTGGTTTCCTCTCTATCTCGGGAAGGCTCACTCAGACGGGCTTTTCTCGAGAAGTTGCAACTCGCATCGCAGGATCACTTAGACCTTCGTCTTCCGCCGTCTACCAATCTCGATGGTCCGCCTTCAGTGATTGGTGTGTCGGACGGTCGATTGATCCAGTCTCTGCCTCTGTTCCCGTTGTAGCCGACTTTCTTTTGTCTTTGTTTCAGGACAAAGGTTTGTCTCCGGGAACTATTGCAGGCCATCGTTCAGCCATTGCTAGTGTGCTGGCTTTCTATGGTAGCAAGTCTGTGGGCTCGGACGCTTCATTGTCTGCTCTCATTAGGGGCTTCTACACTGAGAAGCCTCGTTCACGGCAATTGGTTCCTAGGTGGAATTTAGCACTTGTGCTAGATTCCTTGTTGAGGGCACCATTCGAGCCCCTCCAGTCGACGGATCGGAAGTTTCTTATTTTCAAGACTGTGTTCTTGATAGCCTTTGCTTCCGGTCGCCGCAGAAGCGAGATTCATGCTTTCAACAGATCTCCTTCTTGCCTTCGTTTTTCGGCTGGCCATTCTTCGGTCTCAGTGACCACTGATCCCTCCTTTTTAGCTAAGAACAAGGTTCCCGGTTTCACCCCAAGGTTTGTGGTTATACCTTCTTTGGCTTCAACTCTGGATGGGGATTGTCTCGGCTGTTTCAGTATCTCCAGCCCGGTCGCCGATATCACTGCGGCGACCATCTAACGCTGGATTGTTCAGACTGTTCGAGCGCGTATGAGTCGGCAGGGGATCAGTCCTTGCAGGTGTCAGGGGTAAGGGCCCATGAGGTTCGCGCTTTAGCTACTTCATGGGCCTTTTATAATGGTTCTTCTTACGCTGAGGTCATGACAGCTGCTGTTTGGAGGGGTCATTCTACGTTTACGGAGTTCTATCTCCGATCTTTGTTGTGAGAGTCTGACGGGTTGAATAGTGTTGGCCTNACGCTGGTCGTAATCAGGCTTTGTGTCACAAAAGGAAAGGGTATTTTGAATTTTTCCTCCGGGGGTATGGGTCCTATTGTTGGAACCCTTCATCGCTCCACGGAGACACCACTGCGGTAAGTCGAATTCGCATTATAATGACTGTGGTAACGTATTTTGAAATATAATTGAGGTTTCTCTTGTGAAACCAATTTCTATTATAAATACTTACAACAGTCATTAGGTGAGTTCCCTCCCAGCCTCCCCTTGTCTCCTTGGCTTTCAATGTTTTGGGCTTTGGAATTATGAAGTGGGAAGCATGGCTTCGTGTCTGATCACGTGCGTGAATACTGCTGTCTGATTGGTGGGTTTTCCAGGGGTTCCCAATGGGGGGAAATATTCTTTATTTACGTGTGTAAAGAGCCAAGTAAGGTTGGAATATGCATTATAATGACTGTGGTAAGTATTTATAATAGAAATTGGTTTCACAAGAGAAACCTCAATTTACAGCTGACCAATTAGTACCACTTAGCGCCTTTAGCAAGTTACACAGTGGACAGTATATACCAGAGGCTGGGATTAACCTGGCCTAGGGTATATTTGGGAATATTATATTAACGACAACAAGATTTATTAATTAATTAAAGAAAGGTTTCTTGATTTCGCAAGAGAAGAATGTGTAGAAAAAAATAGAATATCCTCAAAAGCAATATCTTATAGATATATTTACGATCATTTTGATCTACGATCCTACCTGCGTAAAAAAAATCAGAAAGAAATAAAAAAATATCTCCTCATACATAACTTTAAATTAGAAAAAGTTCAATATCAAAACATTGAATCGTCGAGTGTGTAATGTTTGTAATTTAGATGATGTTGGAGATCATGTCATTCTGATTTGCGAGCAATTGTTTTGCATCTTATTACTTATTATATTAAAAAGCCAAGCATGTTTAAATTGAAAGGATTATTGAATGTGAAAAATACAAAAGAAATAACGAACTTAGGGAAATATATAAAATTTGCAAATTCGAGAACCTTATTATTATAAATAGTTATAGTTGCACTTGTTATTGTGTTGTGAGTGTGTGTAATGTTATTTTGTATTTTGCCCACAAAGCAATTTTACCATTACTGGGTTATATTTGTAGCTCCCTAAGACACGACCCATCAGATATTTAAAAATAAATAAAAAGGTCCCCAGGGCCTGTGCTATGAACTATTTAGTGCCGCCTTCCAAAGGTGTACGACAGTGTTCACTTTTTTGTCCAAAAAACTACCAAAACAATGTTTTACGCTATCAAATAACATTATATCATTTAATGTAGGATCTGCTGCAAATTATAAACTCAAATATGTAATCAAACATTGCATAATAAAAGTTATAAAATCTTAAACTCTAAAAATGTTGATATTTTCAAACACTTTTTTTGCTACATCAATTGTTTTACGGAATTAAACACCAATTTCCGGTCCTTGTACACCAAAAAATTTCTTAACATTATTTGGTGCAATATGTTGAGATATGATAGTGAAAATTTCAGGAAATTTGAGAACCGGTAAATTTGTCATATAAATGTCAAACTGTAGCAACGTCTATTTCCAAATAAAATCCAACAACCTTATGACCTATAGTCATGTTTGATCACAATTTGATGTGCATAGTATCCTAGAATCAAGAGATTGGGAGCATTCTCATATAGATCAACATGTATACCCCCCCCCCCCCCACACACACACCAAAGGAAAAATGGTTATAAACGAGTGATAAATGTATCTATTAAATAAACCCCTCCCACTACATGTACCCACACCCTTTTACTTTGCTCTACTCTACCATGACTAATTGCCCCTGATCCGTGATCAGAAAGCTATAGCCCTAAGCCCATATCCTCCTTGATCCACGCCTGTTAAGGTACAAACGTACATGTACAAACGAAGAAATACATATTGTAGATATATTGAAGTTTGACTGTGGTCTCAGTCCCTAAGTTATCTGACAGCAGACCCCTATACCCTCTGTAGTACACCCCCCTCAGGGTGTGCCAGACAGTCATAGTTTCTCCAGTACCAGGATTTAGACAGGTAAGAATTACCTGTAGAAAAGACAGTATAGATACCTACATTTTTATGATCGATAAACAAAACCTGTATTCTTATTAATACCAGAGGTGCATATCATGAATGTAAAAATTACATATATTTAGTACATATTATTGTTCTTATTCATAATAGTTTCCTACATGCACGAGCTTGCCTTTCAAACTGAAAAAAATATATATAATAACTCCCGTAACAATATACACGTACAATGTATACTTAAACAAAAATCAACTACATTTTCATAATAAAATAAAAGATGTATAACAAAAAAAACTGTTTATCTGTGAATGAAATTTAATTAATAGACATGTTATAACATGTATACATTTCAAATCTCCGATGCATGTATTTGCATGCACTAATGATTAAGCACGTTATCGGTCTCCAAATCCTACGAAAAAAATAAAAGTGAATGGAAGTATTAAAGACGGTATAAAAAATAGAAATAGAGGTACTGGATCCTTAACACAGGAGTCTGAAATTATATCATTTTTTTTTTTTATTATTAGGCTTATAGATTAAAACCGTAACAAGTTTACTTACTGTCAATATTAATTAGTCTTTTATTCGGTAAGCAGGTGGAAATACTTCTGACCATAACTTATTAGTATCTGTGTGTCGCGTTGATCTGTTAGCGTAAGTCAGGTCTTTGTGATGGATATATTACATGTACCAATATTTGATTGACCTTTATCTTTATAAATCACGAGACATATCTGTTTGTTTCACACTCATCCATTATGCAAACGAAATTGCAAAAGTTAAAACATTCTTATGTGCCTCCTCGTAGCCTACAGTTTATTAACATTTCTTCCTATGTATTGTGGGTATGTTCGTTTCGTTTTAGATATTTTATATGCTTCCGCTTTTTATGTAAACCCGTTCTTTTCACCACAAACGAATCACCGTTTCCGTACCGTTTGCGTAGCACTTGCGTACAATTTCCGTACTGTTTGCGTAGCACTTGGTACCATTTCCGTACCATTTGCGTAGTACTTCCGTACCGTTTGCGTCCAAGGTGGAACAGCGAACGTGTACGGGTCTGTAGTACCTAAAATTCAAGTAGTCTCCAACGGTCCACAGCAAGTGTTTGCAATAATTGTTAATGTCCATGAGACAATGTTAGTTTCCGACTATTTTAGCGGCTAGAAAAGTTGTTGTAATGACTCCAGGTGTCACACTGACATAACATTGCGTTGCAGACCGATTGTCAGCCGAGTGATACATAATTTAAAGAGAAGTAATTTGTTTAGACGTACCTCCTAGTCAGGAATGATTAACTGCGACGTCAATGGATGAGATTGTTAGGTTTGTTTGTTTTAGGGTGTGACGTTGACAGGACTCCTGGGAGACACAACCAGAAAGAATAGGATTAGGAAAGAAAGTAGACAGGAAAGATAGGAAACGAAAAAGATCCTAAGTATTACAATGGAGGCAGCAGATTAATCTTAGTCTCTTCCATGCCCTCAGAGGACACTGAAGAGAAACCCCTCGAAACCTGTGATCTCAGTTGATTATCCTCAGCATTGCTCAGTTCCTTACAAGTTTGTTCTTCGGCTAAGAAGAATTATCAGCTGGGAGTTCATCTGGACCGATAGAATATTTCGACCTTCAGCGAAAAACGGTGTATCGCTATTGGTGATATATCTTTCTTTCACTTATATGTTTTGTGCTAAATTGTTTCAAACGAGTTTTGCTATTTTCTATGTACATTTTTTTCTTTAAATATTCAACGTTATGTTATAATTGACATGAAAAAATTAAAACGTATAAGCGTTTATCTTCACAAGGTCTCTATATTTTGAGTTTTAAAAGTAGGAATGTGGATGGCAATATATCTGTTAAATAAGAAATTCCAAAAATTTGAATCCTGATAAGATAAAGAGATATAATACATCCTACATGACTGATGCACGTGGGACAACCGCATATCATATATTATACAGTTATGACATAAGCAGAAAATAATGGTCATTATATCATATTCACTGAAAGCAAACTATTCCCCGAGGTCTGATAAAGAAGTTTGTGTTGAATCAACAATAAAATAACTACTGTAATGTACATGTAACGAGTATTGAGACCTTGGGTGTTTCGATGTACCGATACAATCAAAATCTAAAAACTATTTGCTTAATGTTACCTTCTCACATTAGCTATTTACACGTGTCATACACATCAGAAAGAATGGAACCAGACATTTGCTAGAAGCTATGTGTCTAAATCCCAAAATTTAACCACTTGATTTTATTTACTGTTTCTTACCGCACGTAATTTTTTAAATGCTACATTTCTATCTGCAAGTTCGAAATTCTTTCGACAGCCATATACTAATATGATGTCTCGATTGATCGAGAAGAAACAAGGAGGGTTAAGGTTGTATAATAGCTCCGTCTTAATCTCACCTAATTGACATGATGGTATGGAGTTGGCTGAGTGATTGAGATGATGACATGAGTAATACGTAGTTTTTGGTACAGTAGGTTTGTTATGACAGAGGTAATTTTGGTTCCGGGAAAAATATCCTCTTCCGAGTTAGGATAATAATATGTATTGTTCACCTCAATGGCTAATATTTAACATATTATATATATTTATATTATTAAAGGATAAAGTGATATACAATACTATAAAAAGCAAGCAATACATTTTCTTTACAGTTAGTTTTGATATATGTATTGGGTTTCATATAAGTCATGCCACTGTTAAATATACAACGCTATAACATTCCAGCAATCGATTTTATCTGCGATCAGTTTGGACATCTATGTTGTGATTTCGAAACAATATTTGCTAACATTTATTAGAGTAAGAATATATAGTAAGAATACAATATTTATTGTTCTATGATAGTTGACAGAAAGATTGCAATAGACACAATATAAAAAATCACTGTTGTCACCGATGCTGTATAAAGATATATACACTTACAATGTAACGTTCACACTTTTCTATGTAACAAATCTTCACCGCATTATGCAACAGTTACAGTACATATCGGCTCCCTCTCATCGTAGCTGACTGTGGAGATGTACGAGGCTACTCCATACAGGAATTCTACCGGCTTAGGCTTAACTGAGCAGAGGTTCCGTTTCTCGTCTTCTTTCTTATGTATTGTACCATATCTATATCAGTATCGACTCGATAGCAATGTCGCTTTATGTTTGGTTTCAGCAAGCCGATTACAATCACAAGTTCTATAAAAGGCTATAAGTATGTAATTATAGCGAAAGATGTTTTTGTGTTGTCGAGATGTCGAATGAACTGTTTCTGACTAAAGTACGTTTTCCATACTGATATACATTTGGTATGTTAACAATAACGTAACATATTACTGTTGTATCGTTATAATTGTTACATATGTAATTAATAAAATGGCATGTCAATCTGCTGATATGACTTTCTATTAATCACGAGCATATATGTTTATATGGTTCATAAAAGGACGAAGCGGGTGTATGATGCAACGTAATTCAGTATTGGAGTACTGTATCTAATACCAATGTGTAAAAGTGCAGTCGCATATATGTGTGTGTTACGTTCCTTGATTTAAATATTTGGTATTGGAATCAGTATAATTATGCGTTGTTGTTCATAATAGCGTTGTAGGGTAATATAATGCCAAAATGAGATAAGTATGAACAAAGTGTTAAGAGAGTAGTAGAAAGAGTACAAAGGAACATGTATCTACATGAATTTGCTTACTTGTTTACCTAAATATACACGAGGTACAGGCAACGATGGTGTAACCATTTCGATAAGCATCATCACTTTTCCATTTTACACATCACTACTTTAATCATACAATCACTTATTCAATAGTACACATAACGTTTTCAGCTTTATATATCCTTGAATATTCTTTACAGAATAACATTTTCCGAACCATTCTTCGTAAAGTCAACTTTCCACTACAAACATTCCAGTTTATTCATATTTTCTCTGTACATAATTCCTCTTTAAACACAATTTCTTCCACTAAATGGATAATGACTTGGTATACATCAGCTTTAAACATCACTTATTCCATTTAACCGTGACGAGCTGTAGTTTGTATTATCATCTGAGAGAACAACTCCCTGGTTTATTGATGCCATTTATTATATACAAGTTTTCTTTCTCAACCTAAACAATTAATTATAAAATATAGTAAATTTATTTTGCTTTAAACAGATCATTATTATTATTAGTAGTGTATTGATTCTATAATAAGGTATGTATAATGTTAAAAACACTGTATAAGAATAAACTGTAGTATTGTAAAGGAAGACATGATCAGGACATTCCCCACTGTTACAATGTATTTCATATACAATAAAAACTGTATTAAGAGACCACCAAAGGGAAAACTTTTAAGTTTTCTTTTATTCAATGTAGTTTCTTAATAGAGTATAAGTATGTAGTAAACTGCTATATGGAGACGGTAAAACGGTGCTCTCTTTGGAGATATGATTGATCAGTGGCGGTGGTCTCTTTAAGGGGAGATGAAGCTGTGCATGATTTACCAAGCGTAATGCATGAACGAGTTGTTTTTATGAAACGTTCCAAGCGTATACATGAAGCTTATCTATACATGTATCCCCCTTACATTGATTATGTTTCATAGTCGCATGCTGTTACTTATATAGCGTAAGAGCAGTTGTCTAACACCTATTAAGCTACAGATGTAGGGAAACTTTCGCCCAATCAATTTTTCGCCCTTCAACATAAGCTCAAAAATCGCTCAGTGTCGATAATTCTCCACCACTACGGAGGACAAACAAGGCATAAGCTTAACCACGAAATTGTCCCGGCTATAATAATTGCTGAAACACTTGGCAGGGAAAAACATTATAAATATTTGCACTTGTTACTCAACAAATGTAATTTACTATGTGTAATATGTAACATATATTATATAATTACGACTTCCTAAATGATTCAAACTGAATTTTTGAGAGAGGGCAAAGCTTCATGCCTTTCCATATTTCTGTTACCGAAGGTTATTTGCTCACTCCCTCAACCAATGTTGTCGATGAGAGGAATATGGCATAATCCTTGTCAATGTAAATTAACATCGTACGACAGGAAGTTTATAATCCTTGTCAATGTAAATTAACATCGTATGAAAGTAAGTTTATAATCCTTGTCAATGTAAATTAACATCGTACGACAGGAAGTTTATAATCCTTGTCAATGTAAATTAACATCGTACGACAGGAAGTTTATAATCCTTGTCAATGTAAATTAACATCGTATGA